>NW_019744119.1:8964-90792 GCF_002891405.2 Cryptotermes secundus
TTTTCCCTTCACTTCGCAGCTGTATCCACAGTTGCTGGCGCCCATAGACAATCCAGGCCAAGTCCCGGAACTTAAACCCCTTTTCCATAGTGAAGAGCAGTGGTGGAGTCGGAGAAGCGGTTTAGTCAGGTAAAGCCCGCCCTAGCTGCGAGCCAAACGACCAAAGACGGCAGCGGCGACAACGGCAAGAGCAAGAAAGGACGGTAGAAATATGATATTTCATTTGACAATAATCTTTGCGTTGCCGGTCAAGGTAGCCGAGCGGTCTAAGACATGTACTGTTTTCGCTGGCTTGGAAACCGGGGATTGTGGGTTCGAATCCCACTCAGGGCATGGCTGTTTAGTTTGTGTGTGCGTTTTTCTGTGTTTGTGTACGGGTAGAGGCCTTGCGACGAGCTGATCACCCGCCCAAGGAGTCCTACCGAATGTGTAAGATCAAGAAAAACCGATTGAACGGAGAGGTTCATGGAGGTAAGCCTAGGCCCACTGGGGCTGTAGTGCCAATGAAAAAAAAAATCTTTGCATTATGAAACTTATCGTATGTCTGAATAATGAACATTCTAATTGCTTTAAGCTTGAACGTAATCCTTTATATCAGAACATGTGTTGGCATCTACCACATCACCAATGGATGTGATGTATTTGCCTCTAATTATTTAAGGAAAAATATTACTTTCCTTAAAGATGCAGAGAAACCTAAGTCTTTCACTAGTTTACCCATGGGGTCTTTGAATTTCCTTTGCACCCACTGTCAATCCACTTCCATAAATATATCGTTAAAAAAATTACAGTCCTTCTAATTAGCACCATACTTGCAGGCTCTTTTTGCCAGCTATTTTAATCTAGTTGTTTGTGTTCCATATTGCTGAAGTGTAATCATTTCCAACTGCCTGTTTTGTAGATCGATTCTGAGACATCCACATCTGCGTGTGCACCACCCGAAGTACAGATTCTGTGGTCTTGCATATTTTATTCGCCCTATTTACGATATTATCAGTGAATATGTGTTATCTGAATAAGAATATTAAACATGCAGGAAGAATTTATATCCGTTCCGCGCTATAACGCAGGCTCTCATTTGTGTAAACACATTTTGTCGGACTTCTAACCCCGTGTAAGCAAAGTCCTATGACATAAGCGAGACTCCAGCATGGCGGTTTAGTTCCCATGATATGATGAAAAACAAATATTGTAATTTTCTGATGATGTTTGTCTCATTACTGTCATAGAGAATTAGAATGACATCCGAGTTTCGGAAGTATGCTACTATATCATATTTTATAAGGTTTGGGTACATTGCATAGCGGGCCATGTGTTTTAAGCATATTTCTGCAAGCACTGCTCATATTGAAGCATCTATTGGTAATCCACCCACTTCTTTATAACATTGCTCGTCAAACTGTAAGTAATTATTGTCTATAGATGTGTGCAATATATGTCTTGTTTCGTTCTTTGTGATTTAATTGATTCAGAATCATAAGAGAAATACAGAGCAGAACCTAAACAAATTTAACAAACTGCAACCATTTGTGATAGAAAATGGACCATGCAACTCAAGCCAGTTCTTAGAACTCAAAATACCTCGCCAAGATATACCGTATTTACGCATGTATAGGCCGCACATTTTTTGCCAAAAATTCAAGAGGAAAACTGGGGTACGGCTTATATTCGAAATATTCGAAATCACACTTCATTTTAAAAAAAATTAACGTTGCCAAATTTCGGAATAATTTCTACTCCTGAAATTATTTTTTCTATAATTTCTCTCTGAAAATTGTGCTGCGGCCTATACACGCACGCGGCCTATACATGCGTAAATACGGTAAATCTAAAATTTTTCAGTATGTATAAGTCCCACTCCAAGAGATGTCATAATGCACAATAGGTCATGTCATTGACATAAACATAAAATATCAAGCGTCATTTACCTACTAAACAGGGTACACACACTTACCCAATAACGAACGTAGCAAAAGGTACTGAACTAATAATCATTAACAGGACCCGGATTTTGATGACATGTCATCTTTTTTTCTTTATGTAGTAGAGGTTGCTTTTAATTACTAAAGCCCAGATTATGAACCTCTACTTATAAAAATGTGAATTTTATTGTGCATTTTTTGCCATATTTTGTATGTTTTAAGTTTTAGGTAATTTTTACAAGTTTTTACTTCATTTTTCGTAATTTTTTCACGTTTTACATCAATTTTGGTTATCTTTCACGTTTTTTAATAATTGACATTCTTTGATCAAACTGAATAACATATGAATTGACACGGGAGCCCTTCCTCATCGAAGAGCTGAGGATAAAGCTACAGCTGCCATCGACAAAGAATGTAGTAGCACCCCGAGTGGAGAGAAGGAGGAAAAGAGAAGAAATACCTCTAGATTTCTACAGCCCGGATGCCATGTAAACCGGAACTGGACCAACGCCAACCAGAGACTAAGACATGTGGTGATAAAACTAGCAGTGCACGGGTTCCACCATAAAATATGTAAAAACATGTCTTATCACGACCCAAGCGAAAACTGCGTGTGCTCGTTATGTGAACAGTTCTGCGATGTATACCACATCACAAGATGTCAAAACAACCATAAATCTCTGTGTGATTATAGCAAAGGCTAAAACCCAGAACCTATGTAATGCACACTCCTGCGCTTTTCCGTTAATAATAATAATTGATCAAACTGAAGATATTTGATTCGTTAGGTAGAAATCTATGTTCTTCAAGTAAATTTTATTTTGTATCTTTAACCTCTGTCGCTAAACGTAATAGATTTGTTTGTGAGAGGGCACATTATTTTTCTTTCTAAGCCGCCAGAGATGCTGTTACTGTCCCGCGCCGCTTTCTAAGCCACCGCTATGTCATAAACTCATAAAACGGATGCCTCAGAAATGCAGAGGGGTAGGTTTAGAGAGATGTCCGGGTGTCATAAAATCAAGAAATTGCAAATTAAATGAAATGTTGTGATATTCTCATTGTTGAAGAAAGCAGTCTTCTGGGATTTGGCACTGTGTATATGTGGTGTTAACACCACCGCCGTGAAAGCCTCAAATCTTACATTCTCATTGTTGTTATGTCACAATGTTACGACAACACCATTAAGATGATAAGGAGAAAAGTACAGGGAAAGAAGATTTTCGTATCCATCGACGAGACCAGTGACGTAGAAAATCGTTACGTGGCTAATGTTGTCATTGGTACTTTGGAGATCGACGGACCAGGTGAAGTGTTTCTACTTACGAGTGAAGTAATAGAAAGAGTTAATCACTCTACAATTTGCAAACTTTTTGAAAAGTGTATGTTTTTGTTATGGCCTGACGGTATAAGTCATGACGATGTCTGGCTTTTCGTGACCGACGCAGCTCCATATATTGTGAAAGCAGGGAAGTCAATTCAAGCTTTTTGCCCCAAAATGATGCATATTACTTGCTTAGCGCACGCTATGCGTAGGGTGGCAGGGGAAGTTAGAGCAAATTTTCCTCAAGTTGATACCCTTGTGTCCAAGACGAAGAAAATTTTTGTCAAGACTCTCTCCCGTAAAGTCCTCTTCAAGTCCATGGCTCCCGATGTTCCACTTCCACCAGATCCTGTCATCACCCGCTGGGGTACCTGGTTAGATTCAGCAGTTTATTATTGCAATCATATCAAGACGGTGAAAAGTGTCATCGAAACACTGAACTCTGACGATGCTAGTGCAATTGAAGCTGCTAAAAGCCTATTTTCAAATAGTGAAATTGAAGGACAGCTGGCTTTTATAAAAGCAAATTTCAATTCCTTAACGCATGGAATCACAAGTGTACAGGAAAAAGGTGCAAGCCTCGAAAGTTCTCTATCTTTAGTTAAGAAAGTTGCTTCTGATTTGAAAAATGTTGGGGGAGATGTTGGAAAAAATGTGTCAAAGAAAGTGGAAAGTGTTCTAGACCAAAACCCTGGATACAAAACATTGTATCACATTTCTCAAGTGCTAACTGGTGAATCATTTGATACTTCCTGCATTGAAAAAGAACTTACTGCCGCAGATGTAGTGCACTTCAAGTATGCTCCAATTGTATCAACAGATGTGGAGAGGAGTTTCTCCAAGTACAAAACTGTGTTGCCCGACAACAGGCGATCCCTCACGTTCGAGAACCTCNTTAATCATTTTTTTCTGGCTAATTTCCAATATCCCTAAAAATGTAAAGATCCTAATTTACACAGTCCACATCTACCTGATTTTAAGAAAATTTAGAAATTACATTTTGGGTTATTTTTTAAATATTTTTTGGTTATCTTATAGATCATTTTTAAGATATTTTTAGGTCATCAAAATCCGGGCCCTGAACATTAGTATCATACTAAGGAACAACCAGTAGAATAATATAAAAACAGAAGCACCTTCACTTCCACGGAAACAAAATACAAAAATGACTCTTAATAACAAAAACTGGCTAACATTACATACAGAGACAGGGACATTAATGTAGTGTTCGGGACACAAAACACAATACATAACATACTAAGAACTCACCCAAATACAAATAAATAGAACAGGAGCAGCACTCACGAAATGAAATGCTTAGATTGCGAAATAAACACACAGAACAAACACGTAGGAAGTTCAACACCAGATATAAAAGAAAAAAAAAACTTATACAAGCTGTAAGAAATAGCCGCAATAGCTCCAGATATTCACGAGTAAAATTAGGAGTTAATTCCACCAAATGCAACAATATTTCTTAATAAGTTTCAACCAATGATGTAGGGGACGAACACTTAAAAGAAAATGCTTCACATACGAGTATATTACGTGCAAGTATTGACTTTTAAAACATTGGAATTTCAAATATGTTTTTTACACATCAATACGGGAAAACAGAAAACGTGGAGATAATCGACTAATCTAGAAAGAACCGAATGATAAGCCTGAAATTCAGTGCCTACATTTATCTATAATAACACAACAATATATTAACAAACGAGTAAAATACTGACGATAAAAACCACAGCAATATATTATCTGACATAACCATAGAATACACGGACACACTCGCATAGTACCAGCCTGCGCATGTGCATTCGAACAGAGCTCATGAGCTACGTATTGCCACGAGACATCAGTTCGTCAAAATACATCGCACACAACACCACGAACGCTCCCACAAGCAGAGGACCAACACAATAATTGGTGAGTAATATAATAAGAATGTATACAGTATCCAAATCACCTATACAATATTTGCACATACATACATAAAATATACATTTGTATATATGAAAATAAGAACAAATATAGAACTGAGTAGTTTATTATATTTGCAGACGACCTGCTGTGAAGGAACACGACTGTCATTGGGCTTCACAGAAAGATTCAGCTCAATGGAAAGTTATATTACTTGAAAATGAAACATACTTCAAACCCTTAAAACCCCTTACAAGAAAACACATGTACTTAATATACTGTGAAGCATTTCCTTTGAAATGTTGGTCGTTTTCCGATGATTGCTATCAATGGCCGAAACATGTAAAGGCTTTATTTTGTTATTAAAATTATTGTTGTATTTGATGGAATTTGATCCTACTTGTATTATGCTGTAGGATGCAGAACTCGAGAGCCGTGCCTATCACAATGATCTGGATATTCAAATCATATATTAAACACAGGACACATATACAGTACCGTAACTGACAGAATGGACGTTATGAGGACAAGAAAGAAACAAGAACACTTGAACACATTACAGAGGTATCATATTTACTTGACTAAGAAAATTAATTTGCACATGAACGATACCCCATTGACACCTTCATTCCAATATGTGAGACACCACGCGATCTGGGGAGAGAAACACTAATCACACCAAGTCATACATAAACAGACTACAGCCGCAACAGCCCACAGTCCGCCAAGCACACCCACGCAACTCAACCGCATGTACTTACAATTATATCCAAAGAAATAATTCAGGATTAAATACAAAAAACGTTTATATACAATACAGGAAACTTAACACGCGGTTACCAAGACATACGCAGACGCACACGTTGAACAAAGAAGTACGCGACATTAAGAAACCTTGTAAGATTTGAGGCTTTCACGGCGGTGACTATNAACCTTCTGCAACAAACGACCATTATTTTTTTTAATTTTTAAATCTGTAATTTTTTCTTAGCGCAATAAATTGATTTAGTCAGTAAAGAAAGAATTTAATATGTGCCGTATGAAGAGTTTACGTGCAACAACATACACACCTGACGATGGTGCGGTGAGACCGAAACATTTCGTGTAATAGAGGAAGGACATGAAATTCGAGGGGCTAAACCAGGAATGGCGGAGAAAACTGCACTGCAGGCTGTGTTTGTCTTCATATATCAAATGATAAAATAATGTACCAGGACTCTGATGTACGCCATTGTCAAATAGCGGTTTCCGGATTGGGCCACGCGTCTTCACGCTTCCGTTAGAGTAAAGTGATTTGAATTACTGAGCAGGTTAACGCAGCGGAACCCTGTCTACTCGTCTACTTGTACTGTTCAAGTCTCGACGCAGATACTGGCTGTCCTGACTGATTTTTTCCGTGGGTTTTCCCAATTCATCCAGAAAACTTTCCTGATGGCAACGGTAAAGCTGTCCTTGTGCTTAACTAAGTAAGCACTATGCCATGAAGATGCACATGATAGTGGATGTATAGACTCACGTTTTCTTGTCCTCGGTAGTAGCAAGAGGTGAGTGGTCAGCTTCACGCCCCTGCCACTTTACCCCCGGTACCCATTGGATAGGAGGTTGAGTGGGCCCCAGAGCCGTTATGAACGACATCGAGAAATTAAAATTCTTGACCCCCAACAGGACTCGAACTCCGACCCATCGGTCGCTCAGTCAGTAGCTAGTAGCTGTACCGACTGAGCTATCCCGGCTCATAGGACCTGATGGTGTTCATGAAAACTTTCTTTCAAATGCAGGATCTGAGATTCTCACAGCGGTGTTTGTAAAGTACCCTATCTCCTGAGACACGATGATGCGTAGTCCGTTGAAAGTCAACCTGCGTTTCGGAGTCATGCCTCCTCTCCATCTTCAGAGTCGAAGAATAAGCCAAACAGGAAACTAGCTTGAAGCAGGTTACTTGCTGTGTGATCCACGTTGTTTTGTTGCTTGGCTTATTCTTCAAATCTGAAGATGGAAAACATATGTTCCTCCGAAATGACGGTTGACTTTCGACGGACTCTTTCTTGCACTGCATCATTCATCATCAATGCCCCATCCTAGACACTAGCATCGGTACGACTGGACCACAGATAACAAGATTCTAACATAAACTTCAAGTTCCTAACGGACTTCCGCGAGTGTGTACTCGAAGGACGACCACTACGCCGTGGGTTCTGCGTCCTGCAGTTTGTGTCAGACGCTCCACGTGCAAGCAGCTCACCTCACAGGTCCAGTCCACAGGTAACAATTCTAATCGATTTACTCTTATATGTGGTACGACTTTTTTTTTTGTTTAATTATTCCCGCGAATTGCACGGGGAAAAAGAGGAATTCGCTCTTCTGGTCTGGAACGAATTTCTATGAGCGCCGAAGGAACTTTGTCTGTCTCAACGTCTGTGAAGAGGTAAAACGTGGCTTTGCAACAAGAGCAATTACAGATTGCCATGGAAATATACTGAAGAGAAGGTAGAATATACATATCATATAAAGAGTTAACAAATTGGACATTTTTCCTGTTCACTCAAAATATTTTTTATGTTTTCTCATTCGAGTTTATGATAATTGTTATTATTCGTACATCTAGTCCCGTTGTACAACAAATAAGTTTGTGATAATTTTATAGACATTCCATGGTTGTCAAAAAACGAATAATTATATTTGAGTTTTATTATAATGTTAAAAAAATTAGACAAATTTATATGTAAATACAGATGCAAGTTACTCCGAAAGTATTTCAGAATTTTTGTTATAGCCGTATAGGACTCAGAAAACTAGAAATTGCGGTCCCTTATTGGTGATATGTTTTACGATCTTGTCAATAGGGAGGCCGTAGGTTGTGGAATGGTTAGATAAATTAAAAATAATCTGAAAGTGTGCGGTCGTCACCTATTCGAGGTACTAACAGAGAATTTTCGTGGAGGAACTGAGGAATACAAAGAAATACCATAGTAAGCGTAGCCGGTACCCCAGTCGAGATTCGAACCGAACACACTCCTAACGAATCAACATTTTTATCAACTTGGTCTCGTGATGGATTCGTGAGAACACAGAAAACCGTGAGGCTGATGCAAAGCCAACACATGCTTATGGCACTGTCATTGTCGTATCATCGCTTTGAGAAAATTTTAGTGATTATTAGCGAATTTAATGCTCCACGGAAAGAGTCTTTGTGACATTTTATTTAGCAAGGAATTAATCTTGCTAGGGACATGCCGAAAAACGCCGAGGGCGCTATTTTATTAACGCTGTTGTTTATGTCAGTTTGAGGGCGGGAATTATTTGGCGAAAGAACTGTTGCGCAATGAACAGGAGTTCTAGAAGTCTCTTATACTCGTATCCGGTTGGCAAAGAGAATAACACAGAGGATTTGTGAGTTTCTTCCCAACTTCTCTGCAGCTATAAAAATCTTAATTTCATTTTTTTTATTAAGCAATCAGAATCTACAATTCTATAAGCCAGTTTGCTGGCGCAAGAGCTGTGATGCTCTTTAATGACGTGATGAGTCCCTTCCTCAGTGGGAGGTTCCTCTTAGTTTTCTTTTAGGTCAGCTGGCCAGTGTCTTCGGAGTCTTCGATTGTGCTGCGGTTCAACGAGTGGCTGTAGTATGTCGTTTGGGTGATTTGCTAGTTTGTTGTGATGTGAGGTACTTTTTTCTCTGATGACGTCCTTGATGTACGGTATATTTAGGTCTGTATGTAACGTTTGGTTCTTTACATACCAGGGTGCATTTATTATAATTTGAAGTATTTTTGACTGGCTTCTCTGGATTATTGATATGTTTGGTTTGCTGGCACAACCCTAGAGCTTAATTCCGTAAGCCCAGATTGGTTTGATTGTTGTCTTCTAAAGCAGGACTTTGTTTTCTATGGATAGGTTGGATCTTCTTCCAGTTAACCAGTTTAGCTCCTTGGTTTTTAAGTCTATTTGTATGCGTTTTTTGATTACGTGGTTTTTCCAAGTGAGTCTACTATCCATATGGATTCCGAGATATTTAACGCTTGGAGACTGGGATACTGTTGTTATTCAGTCTTACTTGTGGGCAGTGCTCTCGCCTTAGCGTGTAGTTCACTTGGATAGATTCAGTCTCGTTAATTCAGTTTTCCATTTGTGTAGCTATACTTGTATTTGGTTTAAGTGGTTTTGTAGGATACTGTGGCCTTTGCTGGATCTGCATGGGTTGCTAGGATGACTGTACCATCTGCGAAGGTTCCTGTGGTGGTGTTAACATCCGTTGGTAGGTCCGCCGTATAGAAAAGGTATAATAGTGGTCCTACTACACTGCCTTGCGGTACCCCAGAGTTTATAGTAAAGTTAACAGATATTGTTTGATTGATTCTTACTCTGGATTCCTTGTAGTTGATGTAAGGACTTCATCAATTTCAAATAAGTGATGGGAAGATTCTGTTTCATTTTATATAATAGTCCTCTGTGCCAGACTTTATCAAAGGCCTGCTTTACATCTAGGAATACGGAGGTACAGTATTCTTTACGATCGAGTGCTTGGTTAATGTTACAGGCTACTCTGTGTGTTTGCTGTACAGTTGAATGTTGTTCTCGAAAGCCAAATTGATGCCCTGGTAACCAGTCTTCTGTGTGGGAATCGTTGTTTATTCTTTGAATCAGGAGTTTTTCGAGGTGCTTGGTAATAACTGGGAGTAAACTTATAGGTCGGTATGAATCAACTTTGGTTGGGTCTTTGCCTGGTTTGTGTACTAGGGTTATTTCAGCAGTTTGTAGTTGTTTCGGCCAGTAGTTTATTCTAAAGATAGTATTGATGATAAAAGTAATTAACAGCACGGCCTTTTGTAGTAATTCTTTTATCATTTTGGGGGTAATTTGGTCTATGCCTGGAGCTTTACGTAGTGAATTTCATTTGGGTCACCGAAATAAAGTCTGTTATCCGTTGTCCTCAGGTAGTCCAACATTAGTTTGAAGACTGCCATGGCTACTTACTTCTCAGTACATTGCAGTTCGGAACACACAACTAATTCTTCTCACATGTGGACACAGGACTGGCATGTCTAGAAAGCAATTAGGTACTGAATGCTATTGCAATTCAGCAGAAATTTAATGCAGAAAGAAAACGGTAATGCTGCAAACTAAATACCTGATGTAGTCATTAATATATATATATATAGTAAGTGTTAGGTGGGTCCCTTGTCACCACGGCATGGCGCGTCCTCAGGTTGCGGATGGAGGAGACGGCCTCCAGATATGGTGGGTAGCTGCGAATATGTTGAATAAGCAGTAGCGAACAGCCGACAAAGGGTAGTACTCCTGCTTGGGGGTCGGTCGTGGTGCTAAGAACTCCTATCTGAAAAAAGGCTGCTTGTTACGAGAGTACACAAGACACATCGGAACTGAATAGATGCTTTGCATAAACGACCTAAGCTGAAGAAAATGGATATGAGATTTGGCACTTGGAATGTACGAAGTTTGTATAGGGTAGGTTCGCTCAGGGCAGTGGCAGAAGAAATCTTAAAATATAAGTTAGATTTAGCGGGAGTACAGGACGTCAGATGGGATGGAGGTGGCATCGCACCAGCAGGAGACTATACACGTACATTTTTCTATGGAAAGGGGACTGAAAATCATGAATTAGATACAGGTTTTTCTTCGTACAAAAGAGAATCATATCTGCAGTTGAGAGGGTAGAGTTCGTTAGTGATAGGATGTCGTACATAATACTAAGAGTTCGCTGGTGTGATATCATCTTTATGAATGTTCATACACCAACAGGAGTTAAAATTGATGACATAAAGGATAGGTTCTATGAAGAACTAGAACACGTATTTGATAAATACCCTAATTGCCATATGAAAATTTTATTAGAAGAATTGTATACCAAAGTAGGGACGGAAAACTTTTTCAAACCAAATTTGGAAGTGAGAGTTTACACGAAATTAGTAATGATAATGGAGTAAACTTTACCACATCGAAAATATTACTATCAAAAGTACAATTTTCCCACATCGTAACATTCGTAAGTTTATTCTACATTTCACGATGGGAAGACACACAATCAAATTGACCATATTGTGTATATAGGAAAGGGCATTCAAGTAAATTTGATGTCTGATCATTCAGGGCAGCAGATTGTGATACTGACCACTACCTGATGGTGGCAAAGGTTAGGGAAAGACTGGCAGTGAGCAAACAAACAACACACAGGGTTCATATTGAGAGGTTCAATCTCAAGAAATTAATCGAGGTTGAAGGTAAAGAGCAGTATCGTGTTGAAATCTCAAAAATGTTCGCAGCATTGAAAGCCTTAGACACTGAGGTGGAAATTAATAGAGCCTTGGAAACTATTAGAGAGAATATACAAAATTTAAGCTAAAGAGAATCTGGGTTATTATGAATTGAAGGAGCACAAAACATGGTTCCATGAAGAATACTCAAAATTATTAGACCAAAGAAAACAGCCGAATTGCAGTAGTTACAGGGTCCAAGCAAAATGAACGTGGGAAATCTGAACAATATAAGACGCGAAACCAGCAGGCATTTCAGGAATAAAAAGGGAGGATGTCTGAAAGACAAAATTAATGATATTGCAACGAACATTTAGAACAAGAGCATTATAAACCTGTATAAATGACTTTAAGAGGTGATACCAACCTAGAAGTAGCTTAATGAAAGATGAGAATGGTGATCTACTTGCAGATTCCCAAAATATTTTGAATAGGTTGAAGAACTACTTCTTGAGTGTACATAGGGTCAGTGATATCAAGCAGATGAAAATATATACAGCTGAGCCGTTAGTACCTGATCCTAGCCTTATCACTTTGAAAGTACCATTGCAAAATTTAAAAGCTATAAATCGCCAGGTATCAATCAAATTCTGACAGAACTTATTCAAGCAGGAGGTGAAGTATTACGTTCTAAGATCCATAAGGTAATTCATTTTATTTTGAATAAGGAAAATTTGTCTGATCAGTGGAAGGAGTCTATTATTGTACCAATTCACAAGAAGGGTGATAAAACTGACTGTAGTAATTTCCCCCCCCCCCTTGGCACTACAGCCACAGTGGGCCTAGGCCTACCTCCATGAACTCCGTTAACGACTGTAGTAATTATCGGGGGATATCACTGCTACCAACTTCATACAAGACTTTATCCAACATTCTTTCTCAAGGTTAAGTCCATACATAGATGAAATTATTGAGGATCATCAGTGTGGGTTTCGACATAACAGATCAACTAGGGATTAGATCTATTGCATTCGTCAGATACTGGAAAAAAAATGGGAGTACAATGAGACAGTACATCAGCTATTCGTAGACTTCAAGAAAGCCTATGATTCAGTTAGGAGAAGAGTATTGTACAATATTCTGATAAGAGTTTGGGGTACCCATGGAACTATACGTAGTTGGGTTAATCAAAATGTGTTTGAATGAAGCTTATGGTAAAGTGCGTATAGGTAAATATTTGTCTGATAATTTTCGTATTCAGAAGGATCTGAAACAAAGAGATGCTTCATCGCCACTGCTTTTCAAATTTGCTTCAGAATATGCCATTAAGAAGGTCCAGAAAAGCCAGTTGGGACTGAAATTAAATGGGAAACATCAGCTTCTGGTCTATGTTCTTGACGTGAATCTACTGGTATAGATACCATAAAGAAAAACACACAAACTTTAATTGATGCAAGTAAGGAGGTTGGTCTAGAAGTAAACACAGAGAAAACTAAGTATATGTTACTGTCTCGTCACCAAAATGCAGGGCAAAATTATGACATAGAAATAGGTAACAGCTGTTTTGCAAATGTGACACAGTTCAGATATTTGGGAACGACTGTAACAAATCAAAACCTGATTCAGGAGGAAATTAAGAGGAGACGGAACTCGGGTAAGCTTGCTACTGTTCAGTCCAGAACCTTTTGTCTTCTCGTCTGCTGTCCAAAAACATAAAATGTAGAATATACAAAACCATTATTTTGCCTGTGGTTCTGTATGGGTGTGAAACTTCGTCTCTGACATTAAGGGAGGAACATAGACTGAGGGTGGTTGAGAACAGGGTGTTGAGGAGAATATTTGGACCGAAGAGAGATGAAGTGACAGGAGGTTGGAGTAAACTGTATAATGAGGAGCTTCATAGCTTGAACTCTTCTTCAAGTAATTTAGAATGATCAAGTCAAGGAGGATGAGATTTGCAGGGCATGCAGCACGAATGGGGGGAAACGAGGAATGCGTATGGGATATTGGTTGTAAAGCCAGAAGGAAGGAGACCACTAGGAAAACCGAGATGTAGATAGGTCAAAAATATTAAGATGGGTCTTAGAGAGATAGGATGGAATGGTATGGACTGCATCGATCTGGCTCAGGATATGGACCAGTGGAGGGCACTTGTGAACACGATAATGAACCTTCGGGTTCCATAAAAAGCCGGGAACTTCTTAAGTTGTTGCTCAAGGAGGGCTCAGCTCCATGAATGAGTGAGTGATAATTGAGAGAGGAATGACATTCAAGGAAAGCAACCCGTTGGGTCAAAATTCTCCTTTGACAATCTAATAAAACTGACAATGAAATAGTAGCGTACAAAAATATATACAGAATAATAAAAGTAAGTCAACAAAATAAATTCACTGATTCCATTACATGGCTCAGTTCTTGTGGAGTTTAAGAAGAATAAAAAGAATAAGAAAAGCTTAAATTATATTGCATCCGCAGAAATGAAATTCCTTCGTTCTGTGAAGATACAAACCAGACTGCAGAATAACATTACAGCCCGTCACAGTAACCGCGCGGTCTAAGGCATGAGACGTCTTCGCTCGTTCGAATTTGTGGGTTCGAATCTCACTCAAAGCTTGGATGTTTGGTGTGTATGCGTTTATTCTGTGCTGTGTCTTCCTGGTTGTAGGTAGCGGCCTTGCGACGGGCTGATTACTCGTCCAAGGTGTCCGACCGTCTATGAAAAATGATTACGGAACTGAATAAGAGGCCTGGGCCCCAGAACGGACTGGAAGAGCCATTGAAGAATTTAGAAAACAAATAGAGATATTGCAATACTGGTTAAATAGCAGCATGTAAAGAAATGTGGAGGCCGGTCACGGTAGCCGATCGTTCTAAGGCATTTACTGTCTTCGCTCGCTTGGAAACCGGGATCCTGGGTTCGAATCCCACTCAGGGCATGGATCTTTAATTTGTGTGTGTGCGTTTTTCTGTGTTCGTATCCAGGTAGAGGCCTTGCGACGAGCTGATCACCCGCCCAAGGAGTCCTACCGAATGTGTAAGTTCTAGAAAAGCCGAAGTTAACGGAGAAGTTCATGGAGGTAGGCCTAGGCCCACTGGGGCTGTAGTGCCAAGGCAAAAAGAAAAAGAAATTTCGAAAGAATACTTATCACCGTCTTCTCAAATAAAGTGAGATGTACCTGCCGAAGGAACGGAGAGATATCTGCAGACGGAGGAAGACATGAGGTCACGGTAGCGGGTCAGTTCATCTCTGCCCTTTAGCTCACTCTTCATCGTTGAAAATCCCGATGGCTCCTCTGTGAGTAGCGCCAACCGTAACGTTGCATTTCCGCGTACTTACTTCTAGACCAGGATTTCCCATCGTCAGTAGAATAATAAGAAATCAGAATACGAATAGCCTCTTCACCTTTGCAACAACTCGATTTAATCTGATATAAATGAACTCCAGGCTCTTTAACATAAAAAAGTATCAAATAATTCATTTGAGAAATGTTACATAATACAGTTGGAACAAATTTATGTTCTCTCGTTGTAATTTTTACCCCCATTTCAGGCTCGACTTGATTATGGTATCTTCGAGGTAATATACCGCTGTTGCTTTGGCAGGATGTTACGTCAGATGTCTCGCTTCTTCCGGTCATGTGGCACTCGGGTCTACAGTCAGTACCTCAACAACAGTTATATTTTCCAGGACCCGAACCTCAACGATCCGCCAAGAATACTAATCACAGGTCTGTATAACTTCAACAAGAGAGATAAAAAAATGAATACACAAAATTAAGAATTAATTTCGTCAGACCAGGCGTGCAAGGGAGTTTTTTAACTTGTTTTTTGGCGTAGAACATTTCAGAACTTCAAATGATTCAGTTTCTTAGGATTTTAACGACTCATACTACAAACAAATGTGACAACCTTCACTTTTATTACAATTATTTTTTTTTCAGTCTTAATCATCTCAAAATTTGCATTTCGCACTTTCGTTAGATTCTTATTTTATTCTTTTTAAAATATTAACGTTAATGGAAGTTTACATATTTCTTAAGAAATCTGACATGACATAAAATTCTCTGGGCCCCGCATTGGACCGGTTGTTGGACAGAAACAACAAGGCAGTTGTTTCTGTCCAGATGAGAAAAGCAAGTCATAACATGCTAATGAATCGGTGTCCCCAATAAATCAGTCACTCTACTGAAATGGCTAAAGAGGACCATAGCGTCCCTTGAAGAGTTGTAAAAGGTTTGGACTGTCACAATTCGTTGCAACGGGAACGTGATTACCTAGGCGTTGCTCAGCAATGGACGTCCGATCTGGCTCGACTGTTCCGGTTTTCAGGCGGTGCTTACCGAATCGTTGCCTAGCAATGGATTATTCCGTCACAATATATTGTACTAACATGGTTTATCACGAAAACGAAACTTCATGTTTGAAACTGGAACAGACGTTGAAGTGATAAGGAGTCAAATATAAATTTACCCGCCTGCAGGTAACAACCTCGTTCTTATTAAAGAACTTTTGAATATCTAGACGTGTTGTTGGTTCAAATAAGCGACTCTGCGACGTCTTCGCGAACAATTGGAATGATTTGCTTATACTTCAAATAGTTGTGTCCTCCACCGTCAGATGTCGCCACTGCATCTCCCCGTCGCAAGGCAAGTGTTGCGCTTTAGTGTATCTTTGCTCCCTTCTTTCATATCTGACCGAAATTGACCATTGTTCAAGATGTTACTCAACCATTTTTGGGGCTGACAACCTCACCATCACCTGCGAGGCGATTGTTTAGAGAATGTGGGAGCCTCAACGTCTCACAACCCTATGGGCCTCCACGGCCTGTTAAAGGGATTGCTTTACCTTTCTTGGAGTACTGTCTTCTGTGATGTGACGCAATATGAGCCACAGAAGTTAGTACCCTCAATGGATGGCTCAGTAAGAATGTAAAACCTAACTTGATTCTGGTTCTTCATGTAAGTTAGTCCCGCTTTTCGTTTGTCTTGAAATGAATTTAATCTGTTTCCTTATTTCCTGCCCATCCTTCAAATGTAGTATACAGAGAGTATCAATACATGTAGCCGTGATCAAAACTTTGGATTATACTTCTTAATATGACTATTTGCAATTCCTGTTCTGTAGTATTCGTATGATGTTGTTGGCAGGTGCTGAATAGTTACTTTTCCATAGCAAATGAACGTCAATTCTACTCTCCGTATTTATTATTATTATTGTCGCGTGCTTCCTAGGCAACATGACAAATTTTGTGGGTCTCGAAATTGGACGAATATTTATTGGATAATCACTCTTTACACTCACAAATACAATTATTCACGCTTGTAATGTCTTCGGACGTTTCCTCTTCAGTGTTATTCACTCTCGCACCGCTAATCCCGTTGAAGTGTCTTCTGCTCTGTTCGGAGCTCAACTGTCCTTAGCTTTTGTCGGATACGAGCTCTTATATCCTGCACTCGGACTGAATAAGGAACAACTTGTCGAAGGGTTTCGTTTCGCCCGCTGCTATGCAACGAATCTCTTGTTGCTGCGGGAATACATTTTTTAATGCCTCAAACAGTTCGTTGCTAGCCTCTTCGTAATGGTGGATACCCCACTGTTAGACTTTCATTTCCGGGGCAACATTTGCTAGCCGTTGACCAGTGATGGGTTTCTTATCGTCCGGCCTTCCTGGCGGCACGTCACATTATTATTTATTTTATTTGCAAATGGGTTTTAACACGTAACACAAAATAACAAGTTCAAACAAAACACAGCACGCAAGAACCACAAAACAATAAAGGACACACTGCGCACAATGAATACAATGCAAATACAATTACAACTACAACAAATATAATTAAAGCTACAATTCTACAAATCAGTAGTCATAAAAGTATGTACACTATACACTAAACAGTAACAGTAATGAAATACTTAATGTCATGAACTTATGCACTCACGTTTCAGAATGGCCTTCACTTCATTCCACAGCACTTCACTTACGCACCCTTCATATCCTCACCACACTTCACTTCATTTCACCTTCACTTGGGCGTTCTTAACTGGATTTGCTTGAATCCACTAAATGATGTACATACTGTAGAGTGTACAGGGGTTACAACAGCACCTCAGTTACAGTGAGTCACCGGCCTTCTCTCACGCAGTGCAGTTGCAACCATTGTCGCCACTACTTGCCAAACATCTCATGAAGCGCAGGCCAAAGAGCAGATCTGAAAACAGCCTAGAGCTGTATGTCACTAAGAATGTATTTTTTTATGAAGTTGTACAAAGGAGGTTGGCCCAAGTAGTAATGTATCTCGTTTTCTGAGTTCTGACATCGTGTAGTCTGATGGAAGACTACCGACGTTTCGGAAGGAAGTAATTCCTTTGTCTTCAGTGTTGAAGAGTAGGCCAAGCAAGCAACAGGCAAGTAAAGGGAGCAGGTAAAATGAAATTCTACCAAGATACACGGAATCACATTTCAGAGGACAGTACACTTCATAGTCACCGTTGTGAAATCTGACATGTTCGGAAAGTTTCCGTTTCTAACCTCTCCCGCGGCACCAGTTGCCCTGATCAATTTTTTATGCCTTTGTCTCCTCACGCTGATGCCGGAAAGGCATATCAAATTGGGCCACGACCGCTTCCTTGTACATCTTGTCAAGTTCATTACCCACTACTCATTCTCCGACACTGTAGTGCCTGATCTACTGAGGCAGTCTGCAAGTGAACAATAAATTAACACAGTCATCAGGCCAAGTTTGTATGACGATAAACGTAAAGTTTCGTTTATACTTTCAGGAAGCTTGGGACAGCTTGGAGTAGAAGTGGCGAGGTTCCTAAGAGATATATATGGCCGAGAGAACGTCATTATGTCTGACATCATCAAGCCCAGGAAAGAGGTTTTCAATGATGGTTCGTGCACATTGTATTTTGGTTCGTTTAAACGTGTCCTTCTAAGTTAGCAATGTTGGAGTGGGGAGATAATGGACATACTGGATTATCCCTTACCAATCTCCCTCAGCTTCCTTCTCTCTATGTTCCTTCTTCCACGTCTACAGTTTTCATTTGTGATCTAGGTACAGTTCTCTTTCTCTCTCTCTCTTTGTGTTTCCGTTTTGTTATTAGTGTAATATAGGTTGGGTAGAAGGACAGGCGACCAACCTGAACGCGCTCCAGCCGTGTTCATTCTTTCACTGACCCTTCTCCAGACAGTAAATAATGGATTTTAAAGGTAGAAGGAAAATAACTTGACCCTTTTTAAGTTACTCCGTCATTTTCTGCGGATGCTTATTACCAGGGCCCGGATTTTGATGACCTGAAAATATTTAAAAAAATGACCTATAAAATGTCCGAAAAAATCCAGAAAAATGACCTAAAGGAGAAAAGAAAGAACATTTCGCTTCCATGTTATTCACATTTCAGAAAACATATGAAGAAAAGTTCCCTAAAATGGCCAAAAATAACAAGAAATACCCTTAAAAGTCCAAAAATTTACTAAAAAAATTACCTTAAACCTAAAAATTTCAAAAAATTACAAAAAATTGCCTATAAAATTTACATTTCTATAACCAGCAGCTCATATCCGAGATTTATATATTTAAGAGCTTCAAACAAGATACAAGGGAAAAAAGATGACATGTAATCAAAATCCGGGCCCTGCTTATTACAATTCCTATAAGCACATGGGATTTGAGGTTTACCGAGGAGCGTATATTAAGATTATTGCCTTCTGAGATTTAATGCCTTGTAGAGTGGTAGATACTTACGATCGTTTCGGAGGAGCTTGCTGCCTCCTCCTGCGGGGTATAAGACGTCATATCAGAATGTAGTTAAATTATATACACCGCCACGCTATCCTCAAGTCTCTGACAGTAGCCATTGTTGTACTCTGAAAGGGGTTGCACGTGGTTCTTTCAAATCCTCGGCAGATACATAGAAAAATACACGGAGTGGTGGTCACAAAGAGAGTCATTTACAAAAAAAAAAAAAACTGTCAAGACAGCCAAATTTTGCGTTGAGTTCTCCATCTGCGACCTACTTAATTCGAAGTAGGAATGTGAGCCACTTGAATCCAGTCCACATCATCATTCCCTCTTCCTTTAAGATCCTATACGAGGTCTGTCCAAAAATATCCGACTATAATTTTTCCCGCTGTAAGTAATGCCCAAAGGGGTGGGGGAACTTAGCGTACTGGTAGAAGGGACTTTCTTGCGCATGCGTGATTTTTTGCTGACTCGCAACACCGCCGGATGCGTCTGTGGCTGCCAGATAGCGAAGTGGTGTAACACGTGTTTGTCACATTCTCGTTTCGCTCAAGATGACAGAACGCCTGGAGCAGCGATGCTGCATTAAGTTTTGTCAGAAACTTGGGGATACCCAAGCGGAAACAATCCGCAAAATTCAGCAGGCTTTCGGCGATGATGCAATGGGGGTCACTCAAATTAAAGAGTGGTTCAACCGCTTTAAACATGGCCGTATGTCGGCGGACAGTGGGCAGCGTTCCGGGAGACCGTCAGTGCTCATATCATTGAAAAAATGCGGACACAGATCATGGAGGACCGTCATTTGACCATCCGGGAAGATGCTGATGAGGTTGGGATCAGCAGAGGATCCGCAAACACAATTTAAACTGAGGATTTGGAAATGCGAAGAGTGACGGCAAAATTTGTGCCCAAGCTGCTTTCGCCGGAGCAGCAACAACTCCGCCTTGAGGTCGCGCAGGACATGCTGGAGTGCCCCAACAGGGATCCTGAGTTCCTGAAGACTGTGATCACTGGTGACGAGTCGTGGGTATACGGGTATGACCCGGAAACCAAGGTTCAGGCGTCACAATGGAAGCATCCAACATCCCCGAGGCCCAAAAGAGCACGACAGGTTCGGAGCAATGTGAAGCTTATACTATTTTTTTGCGATTACCGGGGTCTTGTGCATCATGAGTACGCACCACTAGGCCAGACTGTTAATAAGGAGTACTACCAAGAAATCCCCGCCATCTTCGTGATGCAGTTCGGCGCAAGAGACCGGAGCTGTGGGACGCACGCATCTGGCAGCTGCATCATGACAACGTATCAGCTCATTCATCACACCTGATCCAGGGTTTCCTAGCCAAGCACGGCATCCCGCAGGTTCGCCAGGCTCCCTACTCTCCTGACATGGCTCCTTGTGATTTCTGGCTGTTCCCGAGATTGAAAACACCGCTAAAAGGCTGCCGCTTTGACAGCCTCGAGGACATCATACAGAACAAAACGGCACAGCTGCACGCCATTCCAAAAGAAGCCTTTCAGAATTGCTTCCAGAGATGGAAGGACCGCTGGTCTAAGTGTGTGGAGTCACAAAGGGCATACTTTGAAAGGGATTAGGTATTGTAACCACCCAGATACAGAACTTTGTTTTCCCGGCCCAAGGTCCGATACTTTTTTGACAGAGAAGTATACCACAATGGTCTCTTAGTTTCGGATTTCTAGATAAATCGGCGAAGTCTCAAAGGCTGCTACTTTCCCTATATGTGTTGCATGCCCCACCAGCGCAAGTTTCTTGGGTTGTTCACATGAATAACACTTAAAGAAGAGCACAGCTTACATAATAATTATGTTTAATAATAATAATAATAGTTATAACTTCATGAAGCTTAGCCCTTCTTAAGAAGCCACCAGTTCTGCAGGTTTTTCAAGAACTTCCCAGCATTTTGTGAAACCCGAAACTTCATTACCGTGTTCACAACAGCCCTCCACTGGCCCCTATCCTGAGCCAGATGAATCCAGTCCAAACCAACTCAAGCTATCTCTCTAAGATCCATTTTAATATTATCCACCCACATACTTCTTGGTCTTCCTAATGGTCTGTTTCCTTCTGGATTTCCCATCAATCTCCTATATGCATTCCTCGTCTTCCCAATTCGTGCTACATGCCCTGCTGACTCCATCCTCCTTGACACGATCACTCTAATTATACTTGGAGAAGAGTACAAATTTTGAAGCTCCTCATTATGCAGTTTTCTCCAACCTCCTGTCACTTCATCTCTCTTAGGTCCAAATACTCTCCTCAGCAACCTGTTATCGAACACCCTCAGTTATAAAGTTAATAATAATAGACTTATTAGTAATAATCAAGAACGTAAGCGCCTTAGCTACCAGCTTCTCACATAGCAACAGCCCACAATTGAACACCAGCACTTATTTAACTAACTAACCAACCAACTCAACTCAGTCACTCACCAACCACCTGACTCCACTTCAGTGACTGACTGACTGACGCCACTCCACTGATTCCTCACTGTCCTGCTTATATCATTCCGGCACGGACCACACGGAAAACACGGTTCCTGTGTTTCTGTTTACAGGTCGTTGCCTCTATTGCTGTTTACAGCCGCTGCCTAGTATCAGCCGTTGTCTAGTTGTTTGTTTCAGGGCCGTTGTCTAGCAACGGTCTACATGCCACAATATAAATCTACATAATTTAAGCTAAAATTAAGCAAGACTATACATACGTGTATAACAGTGACTAACTTAAATTATTTATGGAATGACTCATATCGGTGCAGTGTATTTTAAATATAAGCCCCTTCTACTTTTTAATGAGAACACTAAATTGTATATTTTTCATTGTTCAGATCGTGGAAGCCTTTTTCAGTTGTTATTAAAAATTTGAGATGAAAAGTTTCTGTCTCTATCGCATTGCAGATGAGTCACAACCGTCAGGACAAAGGGAACTATGTTCTACCAAAGTAATATAAATATTTTAGAAGTAACATTTGTCTGTTTTATGTAACAATGAAAGGAAGTAATAATGTAACGGATTTGATCAGCACTTTGCCAGGCAACAGCTCTGTAAACACGGTCCAAAACGCAACAATAAATGAGGCTGTTTTCTATGTCGTCCGGCCACGCCCAGTGCTAGTAACGGACCAATAAACTCGCAATCTGACACGTGACACGAGTTTCCTTTGTGGTCTGAGCCATGCAACAATAGAGGGTCTGTGTTTACTGTGCGTGGTGTATGCCATGAGGATATGAGAGAATACGGGAATAGGAATTGACTTCATTTGAGTTCCGAACTTCCAAGGGAACAGCAACGTGGCCAGAAGAAGAATTAGAAGACTTAGTGTGTGTGACGTTACATGCACTGCAGTACAGTGATATTGGGAGTGTGTAATTTAGTGAGACTTTTATAGTTCCCGCGTTATAAATCCGTTGACATGGAACGGATGGCGAAGACTAATGGAAACAGGATTAGAAGATTTGTGTGGAGTGACTGTAAATTGTGTAAATCAAAAAAGTATAAAAATTAATTGTGGTTACCTACATATAAGTATCCAGTAAATCGATTCGCCAATCCAAACCCGCATCTGTAGTCAATCCTACACGTGACAACAACAACAACAATAATAATAATAATAATAATAATAATAATAATAATAATGTATTTATGTAACACGGGATTCTTCTTTCAGGTCCTTATATATTCGCTGATATACTGGATTTCAAAGGGCTTCAGGAAATAGTAGTGACACACCGAATTGATTGGCTCATACACTTCAGTGCCTTGCTTAGTGCCATTGGCGAGCAGAATGTACCGCTGGCCGTCAGAGTTAACATTGAAGGTACGGTACTGCAAAGTTAAAGATAAAGTTTTCCCTGTGCTTAATTACGCACTATGCCTTGAAGACATACGCGAGAGTAGAGGTATAGCTCCACCATTCTTGACCTCGACAGTAAAAGGAGGTGAGTTGTCAGCTTCACGCCCCAGCCGCTTTATCCCGCGGTACCCATTGGATAGGAGGCGGCGTGGGCCCCAGAACCAGTGTGTACTAACCGACTCACTGACTTACTCTGTAACTGACGGCCTATCTACCTAACTAAATGACCAGTTTCTTCAGGTGTAGTGTAAATATGAGTCCACTTCGTACGTTGAGCGAACTTTGGCCTATTTTGAAGCCCCAGATGATGAATGCGGAGCAGCCGGTGGAATGAGTATTGTTGGGGAACCGAAGTACTCGGAGAAAACTCGCGTCGGTACCACTTTATTCTCCACAAATTCCACATGACCTGACCTGAGATCGAACACGGCCCGCCACGATAGCAAGCCGGCAGCTAACGGCCTGAGCTACGGCAGGGCCTAATTTGCTACCAAACTGACTATGTACGTAGTAGGCAACTAAATTATATGCTAATTAACTGCTGGTAACTATCTCTCTACTGGGTGATAATATGGATACCGTAAAGAAAAACACACAAACTTCAATTGACGCAAGTCTAGAAGTAAACACAGAGAAAACTAAATATATGTTGCTGTCTCATCACCAGAATGCAAGGAGAAATCATGACATAAAGATAGGTAACAGATGTTTTGAAAATGTGACACAGTTCAGATATTTGGGAACAACGATAATAAATCAAAACCTGATTCAGGAGGAAATTAAGAGGAGATTGAACTCGGGTAATGCTTGCTACCATTCAGTCCAGAACCTTTTGTCTTCTCGTTTGCTGTCCAAAAGCATAAAAATTACAATATACAAAACTATAATTTTGCCTGTGGTTCTGTATGGGTGTGAAATTTGGTCTCTGACATTAAGAGAGGAACATAGACTGAGGGTGTTTGAGAACAGGGTGTTGAGAATATTTGGACCAAAGAGAGATGAAGAGACAGGAGGTTGGAGAAAACTGCATAATGAGGAGCTTCATAACTTGTATTCTTCTCCAAGTATAATTAGAATGAGCTAGTCAAGGAGGATGAGGTGGGCAGGGCATGTAACACGAAGGGGGAGACGAGGATTGCATATAGGATATTGGTTGGAAAGCCAGAAGGAAAGAGACCACTGGGAAGACCAAGACGTAGGTGGGTGTACAATATTAAAATTGATCTTAGAGAGATAGGATGGGGTGGTATGGATTGGATTGAGCTGGCTCAGGATAGGGACGCGTGGAGTGCTCTTGTGAACGCAGTAATAAACCTTCGGGTGCCACAAAATGCTGATAAATTCCTGAGTAGCTGCAGAATTTGCAGCTCCTCAAGAAGGGCTCAGCTGTATGAGTGAACTATCTCTCTGGTTAGATGATTTACTAAGAAGATGAATAACCAGTTCAGTAACTACGCACCTCTCCAACTAAACAATTAACCATCTATATGACTGAATAGAATGCTGCTTTTCTTGGGAAGCTGACAATTACGCAGGTAGAGCTGCCCGTCTTGACGTTCTCGCCTGTTGTCTGGGAGTGCATAGCAATGCTCACCTACTGCCCTATCTGGCTCCTTCTCGTATCTAGCAAGTATGTGCCTTAAGAATCCTCGTAGATAAAGCTGCAAGCTTTAATGCAATCTGTATTACCGACCTGCTACACCGAATTTTACTGTTGCTTTAACCATGTAAATATCAGGCGACTTGACGATATTCGCTGCTTGTATGCCCTGCATTGTGGCTCCCTCTGTCGAATATGCGTAAAGCAGCAAAATTTTGAATTTCGCCGTTTTGTAGATGCCATTGCTGGCTTTCAAATGATGCATTTAATCGACGTGTTTGATCGATTTTACTACTGTTTTTTAATGTATGGTCGAGGTGACTTATCGATCTTAGGTGGGTGTGCAAACTCTGATTCGTCACTCCTTCTCTCGAATGTGCATGAAGTATTATCAAATTTGTTTTCGATGGTTCTGCAGACGAAAGTGCAGGATTTTAATTTATATATGACACAAACAGGAAGATGAAATGCTTTGTTTGAGTTCCCCTTGCTTAGGAGCGGGAAGATTCGTGCTACTCAACAGACTGCTACGGCAATGACGTCAAAATCAGAGAGCCTCTCTTAGGTGAAAAAGTTGAGAAAATTCTGGACGAAACAGTAAAAATAGTGCATTTGATTGTGACGACGATTCTAGTGTAATAGAAATTTGCCTATTCAGGAAACAACTGCAACAGGGTAAAGTGAGTATGACTACAATGACACTGTTCAAGGCGTGAAGTATGGGGATAGTGGTACAACATTTGCAGGGGATTATTGTGTAAATGAAAGGGCAAAAATTATAGGAAATTTTGGCCATATAATGGTACAAAAGTCTGACGGAACGTGTGGACCTATTCAAGATTTACTTCACGCATGAACTAATAGATACGGGCGTCTGTGAAACAAAAATGTTTAGCCGTACAGCTTATAAAATCCAGGAGAATTCTATTACAATTGTGACGTAGGGTGACAAGACTGGAAACCTGTCGATGGAGAGGTGATATGTGTTGTAGTACTCGAGGTTCTCACAGCGGTGGTTGTCAACAATACTCTCTTCTGTTTTATATCCCAGAAGATAGTACTTTTCGAGATATATGTTGTTCTGGCAATTTTCATCCCCATACACTTAGTTAAAGAACACACGGTAAAATCGTATTTTAAAATACTATTTTGAAAACTCCTGTATTTTGCTCTGTAATACCAATGGGCCGATTTGAATAAATACATAAATTTATGCACTTAAGCGAGAATGACAGCAAATATACACATCTAGGCCTCATAAAACGTTTTAAAATGCACATAGTAATGTAATATCTTAAAAGAAATTTTCAGAATTTCTATATACCGGGCCAGAATATTGCCATAGATGAGACTCTGACGCTATAAAAAGGAAGGCTTTTGTTCAAATAATACATTCCACTCAAGTAATCGATGTTTGGAATGAAGTCTTACGAGCTTTGTAAATCCTGCTCACGACATCTTTGGTTCTTCATTATTTATACTGGACGAGACATCAGATTCCAGTCAACACTGGTATGAGAGGGAGACTGCAAAAACAGCTGTTGTGTTGCCCCATGTGCAGCTATTGCTTGCTGGAGGGCATGCATTCTAGACGGACAACTTCTACAGTGCAACTAGCACTGGCTAAACAAGTGAAAGATATGAGAACTGATTGTGCTCAAGTTCTGCACGTGAATACGGAAGACGCACCAAAAACAGTAAAACAGAAGAAACTAAGGAAAGGGGAAATTTTAGCTCAGAATTCTGGCCCAATATCTGTGCTGAAAGTAGTGATAAAATGGTCACCATGATCTCAACACATCATGATGACGAAATGAGAAATGTCAAACAGGACATGAAGAAGAAAGGGAACCCTTCTAGACCACAATCAAAACATGAAGAGACTCGATCTGCAAAACCAGCTTCTTCACGCTTATCTTCCGGACAGAAATAAGATGACAAGATCAAAATGTTCAGAAGATTTTTCAGTGCCACAATTCTCAGCTCTATGGTCATCTGCAAAGAAAATTCACATGGGAAACGAAATTTAGAATTCATACACGTGTTTCAGTCTCTAACTGTACAATATGGGGGCAGTGTTGAAAGAAAGGTGCCAGGGTGTTATTTCACGGACAGCTCAGTGCTTAGACTTGACGAAAGACGTATCCCAGAGAGGATTCCTGCAATTGAAAAGAGCTCGAAGTCAACAAAGGGGTGTGTGTTATGTTACAAGAACTCCTAGAGGGAGGAGGCACTACTTTGGTGTCCTGATTGTGAGGCCAGTCTCTGTGTTGAGGGCTGCGTCAAGACATACCACACGAAGCTCAAATTTTAAAACAAAATCTCTTTCTTTTATAAAAGCTTTGGTGTTACATTAACATCCTTCAAGTACTGAGGCAGTAACAGCTTTCTGAAAAACTATTTATCATAACAAAGCAGAAATATAAAGCCCCAGGAGGAATATTCTCGCATAGCGCGACAGTATCTGGGTACTGAAATGCCACCACACACTAAAATGTAGCGAACAGGTCTACATTCAATCACAAGATTTCAGCCCACGTCCTAACACCCTAATTCTTTAAGATCCTGAACTATTATCAATAATGTCAGTCTTCATGGTTAGAGCGGAAATGAGTCAAAACCGACTTCCTGAATTGCTGGGCTGATTTAGCCATATGGGATATGGGAGGTTACCTGCACACATGTTCAGCAAGTGTTTGTCCAGTGAAGAGGGTGGCAGGGGGACAGGACAGGAAGCTGCCATGTTGAGCGTGGGCGCAGAAGTCTCGAATTTGGAAAAATTATTTTGAAGATATGAGCAAAGGCAAAGGGAGGTAATTTTAAAAATGATGTTAGAAAAATAGGCCTTTAGGATGTGGGCCAATTTGCCAACCTTTGTGAAAACGGCAAAGGAGCTTTGAGTTCAGTTAAAGATGACAATTGATGGACCGGATGAGCGACTATTGGCAATCAGTTAGTGTTCACACTCTTGGACTCTTGATATCGAGAGATCGAAATCTGCTCTGTGTTTCGATATATCGCCTCGATCTTCAGACTTTGTTCCCTGATGTCAGAAGCTTCCTAATGGGAAACTCCTGCATTCAGAGTGCCTTACTGAATACCTACCATATCAAATTAAATGAAAAATATTATAGTTTTAAATGAAAACTATAACAATAACTGTTGAATATTTGGTTATGTAGATGTTTCGCTGCTGGTCCAGGTGCTAAAATTACCAAGACCTGCGCTGGTGAAGAGAATCAAGCTTCAAATCCCTTACAATAATTTTGTTCCTACCAGCACCACGGACAGTGCTTCTTGTGTGTCACACTTCGGACAATGTTCCATGTAAAACTTCAATAAATTACCTGAATGTAAATACTCGTATATTGTTACGTGCCTCTACTACAGAAGACGCGATTGTTGCTTCAGATGTTTCTGTATGACACGTGCACAGACATCCAGCATTCTGTTGTCTTTGATTATTATGAACCAGAAGTAGTTAACAACAACTACTGCAGATGGCAGCATTTCCCATTGTGTTCTTGAGTTGTGCTGAAATTCATGAGAAAGGAAGGAATTTCACAACGTGTAAACACGTATATCGAACAGAATATCAAGATGAATAGGCAGTATTCCACTGTGTTCGCAAGGTCGCTGGTTCAAACTTCGGACCTAGCTAAGATATTCCGTGTTTTTTTCCAGTCACTACCAACTTATGCCATTATAATTACCTGCCACATTATTCAAAAAGCGTTTTTCATTCATCATTATATCCCTTGGCTATAAATAGCCTAAGCTACCGGCTCTCGTTAATATATTGCAAATAATTTTCCTCCAGCTAGCATCCCGCAAGTAATGGCTGTGCCATATAAACCCTTCATGCAAGCAGTAGGCGGGTTAAGTTATTTGAATATGGATTATTGTTTAACTAAGAACCGGGTAGCTCAGTCATCGTGGTATTCGGTATTCGATTCTTGGTGGGCCTAGACGTTTTTTCTGCGGTGTCCAGGCTGGCTCTGGGACCCTGGTGGCAATATCTCCAGGAGTAGAGCGGTCGGTCTTAACGTTGGCAATTCACTTCCATCATGTGTCGAAAATAAAGAATGCTAGGATCCTTACCTCCACAAAAATGCACGGGATATAATTGGGATGTAATAGAAATCCTATTTGTTGTGTACTTAATTGTATATAATTTTGTGCATCTGTGTTGGTTGTTTACCTCAGACACTACAATATTCTGATGAGAGATGTCTATGTTGTCTACAGGTGTACACAATGTGATAGAACTGGCTAAGCAGTACAAGCTTAAGTTGTTTATTCCGAGTACGATAGGGGCATTTGGACCAGAATCTCCCCGAAATCCAACACCAAATATAACAATTCAACGTCCAAAAACAATATACGGCGTTTCAAAAGTGCACGCCGAGCTTCTGGGGGAATATTACTTCCACCGATATGGCTTAGACTTCCGTTGTCTTCGATTTCCGGGAGTCATCTCCAGTGACCCACCGGGAGGAGGGACCACGGGTAAGTAAGTTCTAAAAATGGGGGGGGGGCAACTTAGGCAAAGGGATAGTTATAGGAACAAGGTTCCACAAATAATATGCTTAATGCCACAAAAATATTGGCCTGTATATCGTCATAAATTTTTGGTGAGTGCAATGTACGTATATTCTCTTACTCTCTGCTATCTAGAAACTTGAAGATTAACATTGAAAAAAATTGCAATTTTAGGTGTGAAACTTAGTCGTTCACACTAAGGGAAAGACATAGATTGAGGTTGCTCGAGAGAATATTTGAACCTAAGAGAAGGCTGAATAAAAATGCATAAAGTTGGACGTAGCATTCTTCACAATTATTGTTAGAATGAGCAAATAAAGGATGAAATGGGCAGGGCACGTAGCACGAGCGAATGAAAGTTGTGGTAAAAAAACCTGAAAGAAGGAGTCTCTTATGAAGAATTTTGATTGTATGGGACTCTAATATTGTTATATATATAGAAAAAATAGATTTTAGTGTGTGGCCCGGATTCATCTGGCTCAAGATAGAGACTCGTGGCCGGCTTTTGTGGACACAGAAACGAATCTTCGGATTTCATATAGTACTGGAAACATTTCGAATAGCTGGGCAAATACTGACTTCTCTAGACCCACTCTGCCCAATGGAGTTCGTTAATTACATTTATCTTATTTATATTGTATATTCATTTATTTATCTCTTTAATTTTAATTCTATTTCCTCTTCTGATTTCTATTCCACTTTTGTTACTTCACTCTGTATTTTATTTACATTTATTTTTGGCCGCGCCATAGCTCAAGTGGTTAGTCGCTAGCTTCCCACCGCGGCGGCTCGGGTTCAATCACGGGTCTGGTCAAGTGGGATTTGTGGTGGACAAAGTGGCGCTGAGGCGGGTTTTCTCTGAGTAATAAGGTTTCCCCTGCCAGTCTTAATTCCACCAAATTCTCCACCATCATAATCACCCGGGGAAGGCTACAATAGGCCAATCAGTGTCCGCCGTGCCGAGGGGACCCAGTTCGACTCCACCTCCCACTAAGCGAATTAAAAAAAAATACATTTATTTTTATTTATATTTTTCTTTAATCAGCCTATAGCCGGCCCGAAAATTTTATTTGGGCTACAAGAGTACGTAAGGTGGAATTTACACCTAAACTGGTAATTAGGAAAGGTAAATGAAGGCTGTTAATAGGGACAAATAAAGACAATGGATAGGGAAAGCAGTAGCGTAGTTTGATGAGACACTATACTACAAACAGGAAAGTCGCGGGTTCGAGTCCAAGTGTCAGTGGATTTTTCGATTTACCTAATTCTTCCAGCCGCACCATGGCCCTGGGGTCGACTGAGCCTCTAACAGAAATAAGTACTAGGAATCTTCCTGATGGGTAAAGGGCAGCCGGCCGGCGCGTAAGGCTGACAACGTCACCGCCATCTGTGAGGCGATTGTCTAGAAAATGTGAGAGCCTCGACGTCTCACAATGTTATGGTCCTCCACGTCCTGTTACAGGGATAGCTTTACCTTTTAGCCGTTAATATTAAAATATTTGCTGTGCAAGGGCAATTCAATTCAATATTCTTCAAAATTCAGATCATCCGAATAATTATCATCTTAATAACTAGAGTTAGGAATTTTATGTAGTACCATCATGCAAAATACGTACATAATTTTGTAACCAGAGCCTCTGAAGTTCGTAGTAAAATATGTCGATTCATTAAAATATGTAACATCACATAAAATAATATTTCATTTTACAAGCAACCTTTATTTTCAATCTTCTGACACAATCACTGATTTTTATGCACAATGCACAGTTAGAAAATTTTCGTATTTTTTTTTTTGGTCACTGATTTTCTTTTATGTGATAGAAAGTGTTTGTATACTGAACAGGATGTTTATACACCATGTTAGTGGTGCCAACTTTAACGAAGGGATTTTCTCAGGAGCTTTGTCTTCAGGGGGACCTGCATCGTCTCCTTTAAGTACCTAACAGGCACTGGCAAATGTCGAAAATCCAGGGTTTCTTTTTAACGGCTCCTGCAACTTGTGGACACACTTTCATCAGCTTCCCCTTTCATAGCGCTAAGATTTTCACTTACGTCCCGTAGATTCTTGCAGAGGAAGTCCCTGGGTTTCAAAACATTTTACACTCTCAGGAAGGCAGCCGAAATTGCTTCAGGTATAGGCAATTGAACAATGGGTTGTCCGTACTCTATGGAAGGTAAACAACGGCTCAGTTATATACTCAGTCGTTGTTTACATTCCCTAGAGTACGGACAGTACTTTGTGAGATGAGGCACTAACTAAACAATTAACATTAATTTACTACATCTACATCACGAGCCTCCTATAAAATCTTATATACAAAAAGAAAAAAATATATAGAATATTCCAATTTTTCCATGGGAACGTCCGAAAATAAAAAACCAACGACTGATTCGATGTATTAAAACATCAATTAAAATTTTATTCTTGTTTTATACTATAACTTATGGTTTCATATATATATATAACCCGATTTATTTTATTTTTTACATCAATTGTTTTATATGTTTAATAGTATTGTATCCAGTTTAATAGTACTACAGTTCAGTGGTGTATATATGTTCAACATGTATTTGCCTGATGATGGCTATTGATAGCCGAAACATGTAGCAGAGCCGTAGCTGGGCACTGACCTTGATGCTTGTTGTGTTGTGACGGTTAATAAAGAAGTTGTAACAATATTAACATGGATCTTAGAATGATAACATGGGGTAGTATGAACTGGATCGAGCTGGCTGAGGACAGAGACTATAGGAGGGCTCTTGTGAACACGGTAATGAACCTTCGGTTTCCATAAAATACTTGGAAATTCTTGAGTAGCTGCAGAATTAGCGACACTTCCACAAGGGCCCAGCACTGTGGGTAAGTATTTTTTTATTGATAGTGGGGTGGGACTAAGTCCCTTGTACTGAGGCCATTTCTGGCCTATTGTACCAGCCTCAGATGATAGGTGAGGATGGTTGTGGAGCAATTGCTGGAAGAGGACTGGCAGGGGAAACCGAAGTACTCGGAGAAAGCCTGCCCCAGCGCCACATTGTCCACCACAAATCAAACTTGACCAGAACCAGGATCGAATCCGGGCCGGCGCGATGGGAAGCCAGCGACGAACCACTTGAGCTATGGCGCGGCCTAGTAAGTAAGTAAGTAAGTAAATGATATGACGGACCTTGTCCTAAACTGAGCTAACCTGAAGTAACCAAACTTAACTAGATTTAACCTAAACTTACGTAACTTGAACTAACCTAACCAGAACTAACGTGATATAACCTAATTTACTTAACACAATTTAACTAATGTGGCTTAAGGTAACTTCATCTAAAGTAACGTAACTTGAAAAGAACACGCTCCCTCCTTTCAGTATAAAAATATTTTTCCTCTTCTCTCCTGTATATGGGAGTCGGACGGTTCCTCCGAAAAGCTGGTACCATACCAAACTACATAGCTCTTCTTACTACCTGCTTCACTGTGCTTTATTTCTGGCTTATTGACTTATCCTTCGACTTGTAACCGATCTGCCTACCTCAGCTCGATTTTATTTGGTAGAATGTTGGATCCGGGTAAATTAACATGTTCCGTTAGGTCTACTTGTAATATACCGCAAATGGACGAGCGGCACGTAGGCTATTTCTTCCCCTCAAGAAGGAGTTTTAGCCCAAACTCTCCAATGGAAAAGACAATCGAAAAGAAAACGACTGGTCAAGGCAGATGCGGAACGAAAGAGAAAGACCCCTCGCAGCTTGGTTCTTTAGAAAGTCGCATGAAATTTTACTTGTCTGTATCCTTTGAGAACACAATATGTGACAGTTTTGAACCCATAACTCAAAAGATGGATGGTCTCCCAACCCCAAGCCAAGCGTAACATTTGTCAAACTACTGACAGGTTTTACGTTAAGTTTTAGCGCCTAAATTCCCTGTAATCCCTAAACGGATTGGGGAAATACTTAATTAGTGTACTCCCATTTTTTTGAAAATGACCAGTCCTCGTAATTTCGGGAGATGACTTATGGACCGAGGCGGCTCCGAGAGTTTCGAGGAGACGGCATTCTGGAGGAGTCTTACTCAATATTATAAAAAGATTATAAAAAGACGTAGTCAAACGGGTAGGCGAACGATTATAAAGAAGATGACGCCCAACGTGGGGCTCGATATCTCAGCAAAGGAAGAATAAGGAGGAGAGGAGCCCCACACACCATGCTTAACTTCGCCAACAACCAACACCAAACACCAGGGACACCGTAACAGCTCAACCTACTACGAAGGGTTAGGACGGCCCTAACTACGAGCTACAAGATCCACAGCTACAGTCACCCAACGAAGGTCGCCGTGACATACGACTAACAGGTTAGTGTCCAAAAGTGAAAAAGGCGAGCGGATCAGTTCGTAACCTCACAGTAGAGGGACAGCAGGAGGACCAGAAATTACTGGGGAGAGTGCCAGTGCAAACTGCAGAGAGCCGTCAGAGATCTTACGCAATCTAGGCGAGGTAGGACACTCGCTCAGCTCACCACAGGAGTCAGTGTTAGTTTCAGAGTCAGTATCCCAACCAGATATGTTAACTGTAGAGCATCAAGTCAGGGAAACAAGTCCCCAGCCTCACACTCCAGGGGCCGCGGACGAGCTTAAACAAATGCTGGCTGGATTCATGACCGCGATCCAGCAAAGCAATACACAGTATCAGGAGTCAATTAGGGCCGATCTTAACAAGCATCAAGAAACCGTTAGGGCAGACATAGGCAGTGTCCGTGCAGATCTCAAAGCGGAAAGTGAAAAACTAATCCAACAATTTGAGAGGCAAAACCAGGAGGCTAGGCGAGAACTTAAGGCACAGTTAGACGCAGAAGCCCGGCGAGTAACCAGCCTAGTTTCTAAGATGCAAAAAGAGACCGAATTGGAATTAGTAGGGGTGAAAAAGCAGGTGATAGGCATTAGTACTGACTTCGAGACCAGGTTAGAGCACGCCAGTACTAACACTCAACTGGTGATTAACTAGTTGTCGGACCAGATTGTAGCACACAGGTCCGAGGTAGACGCCAGCTTGGCCAACTTAGGGCAAGAGGTTGACAGCAGAGTCACACGCCAGAAGGAGAGACTAGAGGAAATTGCCAAAGCGTTCACCCGGGAGAAATCCGAGGTGGATCGCAAACTTGATAAGATTAACGAAAAGATAATAACCTTAGAAGGCAAATTTCACGGACTGTCGAATAGGCAGCATTTGGCAACCGATGTGCTTGAAATGGGCCACGGCACAACTTCTGCTTCCGACGTGCGTCAGAATGACCAATCCCAAGTTCAAGTAGACACTAGTGGTAACAATGGGATGACTAGTGGGAACAGTAGTTGTTCTTGCCAGTCGACTCACTGTAACGCAGTTACTAATAGTGGCATGAATGTATGTAGTGTGAATGGGCCCACGGAACAAGTAGCTGTGTCAAGTTTCTTAAGTAGCGCTGAACTTCCGTTACCTCTGTTTCACGACGCCATGGACACAAACCCGGTATTTCATCTCCGGTGTTTGGAGGATTTTTTTGAATTAAAAAAATTGCCGCAGACTTTATATTTAGCCGTTGCCTGCAGATCCGTAGTCGGGCAGATGGGTAAACAGTGGATAGGGGCAGATAGCAGGAATCTGACCGATTATCAGTCATTGAAAGTGGCATTTTTGGGTTATTGGTGGTCACCAGCTCGTCAGAATTTAATTAGATGTAGCTTGTACCAAGAAAAGTACAATAGGCAGTCAAACTTGTCATTGTCGGGGCACTTTTTGAAGTATGCTACCATAGCCACTTATTTGGATCCAAGGCCTAGCGACTCGGAAATAGTGGAAGCTCTACGCCACCATTTTCCGATGGCAGTGCAAAGGATTATGTTGGCTGCCCAGCTCCGCACTGTCGAGGAAACCCTGGATTTACTAAAACGGGTGGAACTTATGGAGTCCGAGGAAGGTTTCCAGAGGTCCCAAAACCAGCCCTAATCCCAGAACCACCACGACACAAGACCAGGTAATCAAGAAGCCAGAAATGACAACAGGGGTCAAACCCAAAACCAGGTCGGACAAGTCCACTTTTCACGATCCCGAAAGGGTTATAACGGCAACCGGAGACATAACAATAATTACCACAATTACAAGAGAGACAGGAATAGAGAATCTCAGGGTGGAAGCTCCGACCCCCTTAACTCGAATGTGACCCCATTCACAGGACGACAGGGACAGACGCAGACTAACAACTCCGGTAACCATTCGGAAAACTGATGACAGGAGTCATTTTTATTTGACTCAAAGGTATACCAGCTCAAAAGAGTACCTTACGGATTTAGGAATTCCCTTCCCGCGTTTATACGCGCGATCAAATTAGCACTGGGTGGAGGTAACCTTGACAATGTGGTGTTCTACATCGACGACGTCTTAATTTATTCACAGACATTCGACGATCATCTAAGGCACCTAGATATCGTACTCGGTAAGCTTACGAAAGCAGGTTTCACTATTAATGCCATTAGGTGTCGCTACTGCAAAGACGAAGTTAAATTCTTGGGGTACAGAATTAATAGTCCCGGTGTATCAGCTGATCAAGATAGGGTACAAGCCATTCTAAGTTATCCAGCACCAAGGAACAGTAAGCAATAGCGGCAATTTCTTGGAACATGTAATTTTCATAGCAGATTTATCATAGGCTATGCAAATTACGTGGCACTTTTAACGCCTCTACTGAAGCAAGGCGCGAAGTGGGTGTGGAACGAAGAAGCACAGGAGGCATTCCTGCGCCTGCGCCAAAGTTTTACGCGCAGCACTCATTTAGTACACCCACGAGAAGATGCGCCCTATACAATTTACACCGACGCCAGTAAATTGGAGATCAGCTCGATCCTGACCCAGGAGAGCGACTCAGGTGAAATTTTGATTGTTTCAACCGTTTCCAGGGTGTTGAGTTCCGTAGAACGGAGGTACTCCACCTGTGAACAGGAGCTGCTCGCTGTGGTTTACGCTATTCAGAAATTCATGATTTACGTGATAGGTCACTCCATCACAGTTTATTCTGACAATAAAGCATTGATATTTCTGAAGCGGTGTAATTTGACATCTGGCCGAGTCACGCGCTGGGTAATGCAATTGCAAGAGTATGACTTAAAAGCAGTTCATATTAAGGGCACCGATAAATTTTTGCAGACGCGCTGAGCCGCAACCCCATAGGGTTAAGCCAGGAAAGCCGCGACCTAGTGATGAAACCTAGAGAGTTATTCGTGGCAACGGTAGATATGGGTACCGACCGGACACTTATGAAAGAGTTAGGTAATCTGTCGCAGCACCAACTTTGTGACCGTACATTAAGGAAGATAAGGGAAGAATTGGAGAATAACCCAACAAAGCTAGAGGGAAGGTACGTGGTTAGAGACAAAATCCTGTACTGCAAAAACGACAGGACACATCCACACTGGAGGGCTATGCTCCCTAGCCAGTTAGAGCAGCGAGTGATTCGTTATGTACAGACTTTATTGGTGCATCAAGGTACCGATAAATGTATGCTACAAATAGCTCAAACATTCCACCTAAAATCCTTGGGGAGGAAGGTGCGGAAGTTTATGGCACACTGCGACGTATGTCAGCCCGTTAAGCATCCTAACAGGGCGTACGAGATTGAAAGGATATCTCGTTCACCAACAAGGCCGGGAGAGTTACTGACCGTGGACCTCTATGGGCCACTCCCCACAGGCCGTGGTGGAGTAAAATATTTGTTGGTATGCCTGGAATTCTTTTCTAAACATGTCACCCTTTACACGCTAAAGGCAGCCACTACTATGAGTTGTCTCAAGAAACTCAGGGAACACTATTTCCAAAGTGTAATTAAACCTGAGGTGATACTGTCAGATCACGGATCGCAATTTGCGAGTCCAGCATGGCAGAAAGCGCTAGCTGACTTGGGCATACAATGTAAATACTCACCTATTCGACACCCAGAGAATAATCCCACCGAGTGCGTTATGCGTGAATTGGGAAAATACTTCAGAATTTACTGCCACGAGACGCATAAGAAATGGCCAGAGCTCTTCCCTTTCATTGAAAATTGGTTGAATTCCTCAGTAAGCTAATCTACGGGGTACGCTCCCATAGAATTAATAAGCCAGAGTCCCAGACACGATCTTTTTCGGAAAATCCTGAAGAAGGAAGAGGAACAGTCGGTTAAAGAGGAGGCCTTAGCAGATAAAATACTTAAAGCATAGGCCCGTATGAAATCAAGGGCTGACAGGCGGAACGGACGACGGAAAACAGGTAGGACGAAATGGAAACCGACCCTACAGGACCTAGTCCTAGTCAAGTGTCAGCACGCCTCGGATGCGGCTCAAGGCACTACTAGCAAATTTCAGAGGCCCTACGAGGGACCTTACCTCATCCATCGAAAGGTTAACCCCTCCATTTACGAATTGGCGACCCCAGTGGGTAAAATTAGGGGAATCTTTAACATCAGACATTTGAAACCTTATTTGCAAGAAACTCAATGAAACCCGAATAACAGGCAAAATGATAAAAGTTAGAAGGTATATTGTCATAGCAATTTCATGGAGGCAGGCCTAGGCTCCCTGGGGCTGTAGTTCAAAAAAATAATGTCATAACGGGGACTAACTTAACCAATATCGAAAAGTTACAAGGACTTTGCTAATTTTGGTAGTAATTAGCTGAACCAATTCCGAACTATTATGACTAGAGGGGAGTACTAGTTATTGGCAAAAAGAAAACTTTGACACAAAATTGTTTCAGGGTGCGTGGAAGAGTGAGTGAGTGAGAGGGAAAACAAGACTATTTTACTCTGTAAAGGGGATGCTTGTATTGAAGTTTATACCACATGAACCTAATACTACGAGGGGGTACCAAAAAGAAACCGAACTTTTTTTTTTTAAACTTATTTATTCAAATTTTAAGCACAAACCTTCAGTCCCCTTCAAAGTACCCTCCACTTACACTAATACACTTGTCTAGTCTTTTATTCCATTTTTCAAAACATTGTCTAAATTCATCTTTTGAGATGCTTGACAGCGCCTCCGTCGTTTTTTTCCTTCACCTCAGCAACATCAGCAAAACGCTTTCCTTTCATGTCTCTTTTCATTCGAGGAAACAAAAAATAGTCGCACGGGGCAAGGTCGGGTGAGTATGGAGGGTGAGGAACAGGGGTCATACCATTTTTGGTCAAGAATTGTCGTACAGACAGGGCTGTGTGAGCAGGGGCATTGTCATGATGGAAAAACCAGTCACCCGACTGCCACAAATCTGGCCGCTGAGCTCCAAGTCACTCCCGACAGCTCCACAATTTCTTCAATGGTCCGTCGTCGATCTTCCTTGATGATTTCACGAATTTTTTCAACATTTTCATGTGTTCGGGCCGTGGAAGGACGACCAAAACGAGGTTTGTCATCAATTGACATTTCACCATTTTTGAAACGGGAAAACCACTTAAACACTTGAGTTTTCCCCATAGCATCGTCCTTGGACGCCGTTTTTAACATTTCAAGAGTTTCTGTTCCACTTTTCCCGAGCAAAAAGCAGAATTTCACCGCCGCACGCTGTTCATGAAAATCAGCCATTGCAAAAACGACGATCACACGAAACAGTTGTCACTATAAACTCTGCCGAAACTAGTCCTTACCTTCTGAAGCAACGGTAATCGGCTTATCGACTCAGGAATGTTAGCTCTATGGGCTCACAGCGGCAAAACGCGGTACTACAAAAGCTCTGCCCACAAAAAATTAGTTCGGTTTCTTTTGGGTAAACCATCGTATATTGTAAGGTCATTCTCTTAGGAAAGGAAAGAAAGAGAAAGTGAGGGAAAAGTGAGACGAAACATAAACAGGAGGCCTAAAGTTAACTAAACTGGCAACAACTAGCCAGAACCCAGTGGGTGTGATTAACCTCAAGAATTGTGAAGTGCAGTGGAAACAAAGAAGAGAAGCTGTGATATCGGGTGGCAAGGCCACAGATCAAACTGAATGAAAAGACACAAAAGGAAAATGATTGAACTAATCATAGTTCTTTTATAGCTAATAAATTTCTATGTAGCCTTAGCACCTAGGAGTGGCAGCAGTATTTAAGGATTTAGTTCAGTAAGTAAGTAGAAGAATAAGAGAGAGAGAGAGAAAGAAAGAGAGAGCAAGCAGGTCCAAGGATTAATGTTGTTTATTAGAATACTAAGAAGTTCATTACCGGCTACAAACGAATATGGAATCATTCTATTCCATGTCAGCAACCATATTCGCTTGGGAGTGTGTAACCCATCTGCCTACCCCAGCTCGATTTAATTTGGTAGAATGTTTGGATCCCGGTAAATTAACATGTTTGGTTAGGTCTACTTGTAACATACCGCAAATGGGCGAGCGGCACGTAGGCTATTTCTTCCCCTCAAGAAGAGTTTTAGCCCAAACTCTCCAATGAAAAAGACAATCAAAAAGAAAATGACTGGTCAAGGCAGATGCTGAACGAAAGAGAAAGACCCCTCGAAGCTTGGTTCTTTAGAATGTCACATGAAATTTTACTTGTCTGTATCCTTGGAGAACACAATAAGTGACAGTTTTGAACCCATAACTCAAAAGATGGATGGTCTCCCAAACCCAAGCCAAGCGTAACATTTGTCAAACTACTGACAGGTTTTACGTTAAGTTTTAGCGCCTAAATTCCCTGTAATCCCTAAACGGATTGGGGAAATACTTAATTAGTGTACTCCTATTTTTTGAAAATGACCAATCCTCGTAATTTCTGGAGATGACTTGTGGAACGAGGCGGCTCCGAGAGTTTCAAGGAGAAGGCATTCTGGAGGAGTCTTACTCAATATCGCGAACCCTTCGCACGCAAATCCTAAAAGAAGTCGTATTCCAGTCTCAAACGATCCGAACGCAAATTCTAAAAGAGAAGTCATTGGAAGGAGTCAGATTTAAGATAGCACACCCAGCGGACACAAGTTGAATGTAGTGCGTTAGTGGGGTCCACTATGGACAAGAGTTTAATAAAGTGTCTGGTGCAACAAAGTGTGTATGTGTGTGTAGTAACAGGAGTTCGCACTTCCCTTCCCGAGCGAGGCCCTGCCAAACGGCCTGAGGACCGAATCTCAGCTCTACCGGCAGAACTAGCTACCCATGACAGCTACCCCCCTATCCATCCTTCACACCTCCCATAAATCTGTAAACTGAACGTAGCAGTTTACTGGCGCCCAAATCAAACCCTTCCCCGAAAAGATCAGAGGTGTGAAAGTAGGATAAGTGAAGCAGGGTAAAGCCAGCTGTAGCCGCCGTCGCCCGTAGCAGTCCAGCAGCCAGCGGCCGAAGACCAACGTAGACCAACGGTGGGGGGCAGTTAGAACGTGGCGCTTCCATCCAGGGGCACCAAACAATAAGGACTGTAATAAGCGTGACGCTCGACGTAAGGGCTAGACGTCGATTATAAAAAGACGTAGTCAAACGGGTAGGCAAACGATTATAGACTCTGAAGACTTAGACGATATGATCCTCCGACACGTCTGCTGACTTTTAACGAACTATACGGCGTTATATCCCAGAAGACAGAAGTCTACCAACTCTCTGGAATTCCGCGAACTTCCTACTTAACCTAATCTTCGTACGTATGCAACATAATAAAGGGAATTCGCATGTATATTTCAAACTGCAATACATTAAGCCAATGCCGTGTACAAAATCCCAAAGAAGGCATTTGTAAGCTGAGAAAACCTTCTTGTTCAGACTACGCTGTCGCCATCTTCCATGACGTTCTGCGCACTGGAAGGTTCGAGTGTTATCTACGGCCGGACACACGCTTGCCCATGATGTACATCAAGGACTGCCTCAGAGCCCTCTGGGAGTACATGGTGACACCAGCCGCAAAGCTAAAGAGGCGGGTGTACAACGTCACGGCCATGAGCTTCACCCCGGAAGAGTTGGCTGCCACCATCGCGAAATACGTTCCTGAAATCAAGGTCACCTATCGCCCAGACAGTCGCCAGCAGATAGGTCAGTACATAAGATCTAAAAGTTTGTGACGATGGCGCATTATTACAAATATTCTGTTTCTGGACATTATCCATCGTCCTGTCTTTTTATCTAAAATCTGTCCTGTCTATATTTCAAAACACAACCTTTCGGAGAACTGGATTTTGTCTCCGTCTTCAGGTAAAACCTACTGAATTTGGCCCAATCGATAGAGCTAGACTGTGTTTCAGATAAAAACATGAAGATGGATAATGTCCGTAAACCGGTAGGTCAACCATCATTATCATCATCATGTCATGTACAGTGTAGGAATGGGACAATGGGCTTCTGGGATATGACGAGGTGTAGTTTGATGGCCTCCTGCCTCAGTCTTCAATTTAGGCGTGAGTTCTTGTACCCTGAACTTCGAAAAGTTCCTACCCATCTTCCTGACTACGCGGCAACACGTTCAATAAGAGCGTGATCTTAATATCTGCGTCCCAGGAAATCATAAACTTTTTTATTGCTAGTGGGGTGGGACTAAGTCTCTTGTATTGCGGCCACTTCTGGCCTATTGTACCAGCTCCAGATGATAGGTGAGGGTGATTGTGGAGCAATTGGTGGAATGAAGATTGTCAGTGGAAACTCGGAGAAAACCTACCCCAGAATCCCTTTGTCCACCACAAATCCCACTTGACTAGATCCGAGATCGAACCCGTGCCACCGGGGCGTGAAGCTAGCTACTAACCGCTCGAGCCATGGCGCGGCCAAATCATTAACTTAATGTACAGGATTATAGTTTTTTCCTTTCTCCCCTTGAGGTTACTGAAAAATCAAAAGTTAAAAAGTAAGGAATTATGCCACATATCATTACTAAAAACTAAAATAATGTTAAAAGAATATTCTTATAATCTGAATAATCTTAAACATCTTGAAAGTGAGTTAGTAAGCAAATTCTCTGGTTTAACACTATTGGAAAAGTAGCCCCTAAACTTCGAAAAGAAAACTTGCCGGCGTCCACATAAGCCATGTAATCTTTCATCAGACTTTGGTCTTATGGGTTGTCATAACCGAAAGGCCACAAATTAAGCAATCCATCACTTGTCCTGTCCTGAGCCAGATAAATCCAATCCACACCTCCCATCATATTTCTCTAAGATCAATTTTAATATCATCTTCCAGTCTCACTGATTGTCTCTTACCTTCAGACTTTTCTACAGAAAATCTGTACGCACTCACCTCTCCCATGCTTGCTACATACCCTGCCTACCTCATCCTTTTCGGCTTCATCATTTTAATAATATTTGAGGAGGAGTACAAGTTATGGGTCCCTCGTTATGCTTCTTCTTACCCCATCCCTCCAAAATTTAAATATTCTCCTTATCACCCTATTCTCAAGTGTCCTTAGTTTACGTTCTTCCCTTAACGTGAGAAACCAAGTTTCACACACAGAACACTACAAGGAAAATTACAGTTTATTTGTTGAGATAGGAGGCAATAAGACAAGTGATTTTAAATGGAGCTGTAGGAAGAATTCCCCAAATTTCATCTGCCTTAATTTCGTAATTAATCGAATTTTATTTGTTACTGCCATTGAGAAATATTTTTGTCATTTTCAAATGACATTCATCTTATGCTTCTGTCATTCATTCTTTTGAAATTACACCAAAACATGCTTCATTTTTTTCTATGCTTGCTTTAGGTCAACTTCCTTACTAGCCTCTATTACAGCTTTTGTGTAAGCCTTCTGCTTACGAGATTTAAAGAGTATATTAAAAAACGCAGACGGAGTACGGCATGTTTTACCTCACATCAGTCGGTGATCTGTCTGTTGGCAGCGGATTCGTGGCCACAAGTGTTCGACGACAGCGCCGCAAGAGAGGACTGGTCTTGGCACCATAAATACGACATTGACAAGATGGTGACAGCAATGATTGATGATATTAGGCGGCAGTACAACTGACTTTAAACACAGCCTGAAATTTAAATGTCTTCCAGTAAGTGAACTGTGGTTTATGAATATCTTAATGGAAGATTAACACGTAAGTGAACTTACTTACTGTATATGGAGAAATATAAATAAAACCTTTTCTTATCCCTAAAGTAAAGGTAAAGTTGTCCCTGTGCTTAACTGATTAAGCGCTACGCCATGAAGACGTATGGGGGAATCCCTATCTATGCAGTAAACCGCTGAACCAAAGAGGCAGGTTTCTCTGTGCCTGCTATGAACATATCCGAACAATGATTACAGGTTTGTTTCCAATTGCGTTTATTTTGTGTGTACAAATATGTCAAGTGATGGCACTGCTGTGGAATTTTTATGACGTTTTTGTGAATTTTTAGGTACTCTCGGGGGTGATTGTGAAGGGTGCTATCTCCTGGTATGTGACTCCGCGTATTTTAATAGAAGGTAGTAGACGTTTTGGAGGAACGTATTGACTCTATTCATGAACTGTTGCAACCACTTCTTAAAGTCACCATACATAATATTTATTACAATCCTGTTAACACAACTCTATTTCCAGCTGGTGGAGTTTGCTGTCTAGCACGACAAGGTTCCAGAGTGCAATAAATGTAATACTTGTAGATACTGCCTGTTCTGTCTCCATCTTCAAGGTGGAAGTGTAAGCTAAGCAGGGAATATCCGCTTGATATTTGCTTATTTATCTGCCAGATAGGCTGGCCAGCCGTGTGAAACCCGGCCAAATGCTTTTGGAGTAAAACCACAAATAAAAAAGAAAGAGGTATTAGAGATATGAATACATAAATTTGAAATTGCTCTTAAGTGGGGAGACTTCTGTGTATCAAGTACAGACCGTAACTTCTTGCGAGATCCATAGAAATGTTCTTAAATTGCTTATATTTAAGTTCTTAGCAAATTATCTGGCTTCTCCGCTTAAAGACCAGTTGCTTGGGGAAATAATCGCTGCTTATTCTGAGAATCATACAGAACATAAACGCATTGTATAGGGATTTTTTTTTAATGTTAACCCAGGTGTTACATGTAGTAAGCACTGTGTTTTGACGTGTTAAGCACACTGTAGATACACGTAAATTGTTGTGAGTCTACCTCTTGCTGCTGTAACCTGCTTTGGTTTCCATGGAAACATGTTTACAGAGCCATTGACTAGCAATAGCCCTTTCTTCTGTACCTACAATTCTGGCTTTGAGCGGATATGTCACAATATTAATAATGTCCAATATTCTCTGAAGTAATCGAAATTGTACTAGTTTCTGAGCTCTGCTATGTGGCTGTAGTGTACTGGTGATGAATCTTGGGTTCAAGGATACGACCCTCAGACGAAGCAGCAGTCATCTCAGTTGAAGACGCCAAATTCAGCGAGACACAAGAGAACACAAGAACGAAACAATATTAAATCAATATTGATTTGTTTTCTTGACACTGAAGGCATTCTGTATAAGGAATTTGTTCCGCCAGGACAGACCTTAAATGGAATACTCTGTTGCGTTGTTCTGAGTTGGATGAGGGGAAAAGTCCTGTAAACGTCCAGTCAAGTGGCTCTGCGCCCATCCACACGTCACTATTTGTATGACTTCATCGAAAATGTCATCCACCATCCTTCCTAGTCACCAGACCTCGCTCCTGTGATTTCTTTCCTATTTCCGAAAATGAAATTGAAGTTCGAGGGACAACATTTTGAGATAATTGAAGAGATCCAGGCCGAATTGCAGGACGTGATGAAGACGCTGACGCAAAATGACTTCCAACAGTGGTTCCTCTGGGATTGATGTATTAACGAAGGGGCTACTGCGAAGGAAATGGAGGCCAATAAATTTTCTGTAAGTGATTAAGCGTAGGCCGACGAATTTCGGGAACTTTTTGGTAGAACCTTGTGCATGTGGTTCTAACGATTTAATTCTGGGTCATCATTTACTTGTAGGATGTAACCAGTTTTCGGAGAGGGCTGCCTCGTAAGCTTAGGTATCTGCCTGCGTGAGACCCGTTCAGAGCAGCTTCTGCAAGTACAGGTGATGGAGTAACGTAAATAGGATGTTTTATAAGGTAAAGCTCTGGATCACAACTCATCATTTTAACTGATCGTAATAATTTGTCACGTTCAGCTGAACACAGCTATAATGTTTTAGATCGCTCTGCACTGTAGATACATGAAATGTCAGGTTATTGTAAATGATGTAGTGTGTTACGCGCGACGAAAATGACGGGTTCAAGTTCGGTTACAAACACTCCTTAATTGCACTTAAATACAGCACTACCGCTGATTTATACACACACTGGTCCTCTACTGCTACCACAATTAAAACGCAGGAACTATGACAGTCTCACTGAATTACACGCCCCCAATCCCACTGCAGTATAGCACACATAAAGTCTTCAATTCACAAGTTAACTCCTCTTCAAACACGAACTTCCCGTAGCTGTCTCATACCGAGAACTCAGAACTCCTCACTTATATAGCCGAAGGACGGACATCGACCAACAGTAAACACATATCACGTAACCCCTACCCACTGTTGCTGTATGACGTCACCGCACACACACTATCTGACGGCTACGCAGGGAACACTTGTCACGTGACGGCCACTTAATGTTGGTATGTGACGTCACCACTCCTGCGCCAGCTGCCAGACACACGGAAAACTTATCTTGCTCCACTGTTGGCGTGCGCGTATCGTGTTCACCGAGCTGTTGTCTGGCAACGCGTTGATCAAATACGCCACAATTATATATGTTGAAGGTTACTGTCTTTTCAAATTAGAGTGTTCAGTAGTTTTAATTCATTAATACTGTCACGTGTAGGGGTAAATATAGATAGGGGTTTGCATTGGAAAATTTGATTTATTGACACCTTATTCACACAACTCGGGTCTACAGTTCTACAGTCACTCTTACTGATTTGCTTTAACAATGGTTTAGATAATTCAAATTGTGTCGTACAGTGGGACGATTGGTTGTTTAGTAAATAACGAATCTGAATAGTTATACATATTATCCGTTATTTGCATCCAGACACCGAGTTATGTCACAGAATCGTTAGTCAGGATAGCTGAGTTCATTTCAGAGATTCGAACATGGGATCTCCCGAGTACGAAGAAGCAGTTATGAGTAAACGAGTAAATGTTCTGTCCCATTCGCACGTTATACGCTGAACGTCCCAGGATTGGTAGGCTCCTTGTTCATGTCTTGTCTAGGAAGTTTCCCCATTCAGTTCTGTGGCCTAATGCCGATATTTCGGAGGGACACACTATGTCCACACTTACGTCATCAGATTTATGTTCTTAATGTTGTAGCATCCTGTAGTATGTTGACGTAGCAGGTTCCTAGATTGATATCACGTTTCTGTCCTAATTTTATTTAAGGATGGGCGCTCAAGCATCCAGTCCACTTGCTAGTTTAATGGCTGTACGAAACTAGACCAAAGACTTGGTAGGTCAGTTTTCGTTCTAATGTTTTCAAGTCTTGAACAATGTGTCTTGTGGAAATAAATCTCATAAGCTTTTATATTATCTTCTTTCTCTGTGGTGAAACTCGGTAACAGAACAACGGCATCAGTCTAGCGCAGGATATAAAACTACGGTCCGCAGGCCGCGAGGCCCACAGAGCTCTTGTGAAATATTTCTAATTTATATCTACATATTTTGAACTTAAGAAGCATTTCAGCAGGACTTACCCGTTGTTAGTCAGACCGAGGGGGTTGGTAATGAAGTTGCTGAACTTGAGGAACAGAACGCTCTCATGCGGTTGTTACACGAATTGCAGGAGCGTGACTGAAATGCGAGTTTTGAGTTCAAAGCCCTGATCTGATATGCACAGACTCTTATCTGGGCGGCTGAGCAGCGTGTTGGCGCCTATTTCGCATGCGTTTCTCACTAAAACTGGTGAGAGGATAAGCAAATTGCCTCTACTAGAGTGAAATTGTGTTAACTGGATTTGGACTCTGTTGGTCCACTCCTGTGTTTTTTTTTTTGTTTTTGCCTGGTGTCATTGTTGAATTTTGGGAGCAGAACTTGGAGGTTTGTGTGCAAGTGAAAATTCCGAGTACTATTTCGCGGACGGAGGAGTAAGGCAGGTCTGTTCTCTGCACTGACATCTCCGCATTTCCCACTTCTGCAGTTTATACTGAAGGCTAGTGTGTTTGTCTCTCCGAATGTGTTTCGCCATCATTTTACTCGAAATTAAAAGATAATTCTGGAAAATAGGCGAATGACGAGCTGTCTGGTAACGCAGTCCGCAGGTTCTAAATCGCTGGTACCCAAAGGCTGAGATTTGGCACGGTAGTGATCTAGGTGAATCAATAAATATCCTGAAAATCGGCCTAAACATCATTTTAACTTCTCTTTATACAACATTCAAGTGGCTGTTCAAGCGAAATATTTTCCACCAAAATTATATGCGCATTTCTTACGTTCCCATTCCGTGTCAAGCCCACCGCAATTTCTCCAATTCCATTGCCGTGAAAACACTAAGTGTCATGTAAATTCCGAAGTTGTACAACATCCCCAGGAACTCAAACACTTGTGTACACATGTATAATTACGTTCGCCCTTGCCTCGAGTGTCTTTCCAAACACAATATTTCTGGAACTGAATCGCTTTTTCTCGTCAGAATAAAATGGCAAAAATTTCGTACATAATATGGCCTTTTGGAGAGAACCTTCCCCACATCCTTGCACATGATAACAGAAATAGATCAGGTTGTCGAAACGATGTCTTCTGTACTGTAGCGCACCATTATCATTCTTTCAGGTCCAATAAATTGCATTATCGCATGATTTTCAGGCATTTGTACAGCGTGTTCTTCCTTATAACAGGAGATTAATGTTTCAGAGCTCTAAGGAAGAAGCATGATAACGCTTATGTAAGGGGCTCCGTGTGCTGGAGGACCACCTCTTGTCAACTGTCCGCTACTGCTTATTGAATATGTTCACAGTTACCCCCCATACCTGGAGGGCATCTTCTCCATCCGTAACCTGAGGACGGGCCATGCCGTGGTAAAAAGGGACCCACCTAAAGTGGTCCGTGTGCTGGCACTGCAGTTATTTTTAATAATGTCACCTCAACATCCAACATTGAAAAAGATACAAAATACAAGTTAGAAGAAACACTTGCAACGTTTTAATGTGCGACGGCTGGCGACAAAGATACTGCTATTGGTAGATATATCCACCGCCCGATCAGTACTTCCTGCAACCAGCGCATGCAAAGCTTAATGGCGCATTCTTACCGCAGTATCACGCAGTATAATTACGGTTTTATTGTGTACAGAGATACATTTCAATAAGCCACACCATCAAATTAAACCAAGCCTGATTTGCATGTTGATAATTTCCTTCAACCGTATTATTTGACATCAAACCTTCTGATGTTTCGTTCGTTAGTTTCTAGAACCACTTGAAATTACTACTTCGTCACAATACAAGGTAGTTCTCACGGGGGAAGAGTAGAATAAATAATAAATGTAAAGCAGACAACGAAAAGCTGCTTCGGAAAGTTGAAATGTCATGGGAAAACAAACATAACTGAAAGATAACTGGCTTCGGTCATTCAAAAGAATTAATAGTACAGTGGGACAAATTATAGCCTGTTGTGTAGCCTGTTGAAAATCGACCGACGTTTCGGTGAATATATCGCTTCTATCGTGGAAGCAGTTGTCAACCTGCTTTCAAGCTGTTATCTTTCTCGGCTTATTCGACCCTGAAGATGGATGCCATACGTTCCTCCTAAATGTCTTTTTGACTTTCAGCTAATTACAGCGCGCTATATCCCAGAATACTCTTCAAAACTAACGTCGTGGAAACGTCAGATCCAAAGTATCACTTATTAATGAGATACACTTACTGATAAGAATTCCTTTCTAGGAACAGATATTTCATCACCGCTCGGCACTCTTTTGCAGTGAAATCTCCTTTGTTCACGCCATTTTCACTTCAGATCTGCAACAGACATTAAATAATCACGCTACAATTATGAAATTTAAGTCAGACATTTACAAAACAACAAACTTTGATGTAATAAAATTATTATTAGTGTAAAAGTAGGCGAAATATTAAAAGACAAAGACTACCAGCACCACCGCCACTAATGGTTCTACAGCCAAGTTTGTGTTCTGGCCGTTTCCAAGATATATTTCCTTCCTCTCCAACCCCCTTCGTCATCATCCTCTCGCAATAAGCATTCTAAGCATCATTCTGTATTCCAGTCATCCGCTTTGGTCTTTGCCTCTTCTACACCCATGTAGTTTTACGTGGACCAATTTTTTAATAGGATGATCATCCAACATTCGGATAACGTGGCCTGTCGGCCGGCGAGTAAGCCTGACAACCTCACCGCTATCTGTGAGCCGGTTGTCTAAAAAATGTTGTAGCCTCGAGGTCTCACAAACCTATGGGCCTCCACGGCCTGCTGTAGGAACAGCTTCACACTGCATTACATCCCAGATGATAGAGCTCTTCGTAACCACTGCTATGAGAAGCTCGGGTCCTACAAATTAAATATCTCATCGCACGCTCTGATCTCAGTACCAACCAGCCCTACACGTCGAGGGCTCAGCCGGCAACATTCAAACGTAATGTCCAACTTCACACTGCACGATATGGCAAGATGGAAGCTGAACTCGGCGTGTGCCTTTAATGGACGTCGGAGACAGAGTGGGCCCAGATAGAAGAAACAGGAACCTGTTCCAGAACAAACGTACCGGAAACATGCGACATTGAGGCGAGTAGGTTCGGAGCGGTAGGGAAGATGGCGTCAGAGAATTAAAAAATGGACAGCCAACACGAGAGGATATACGAGCCCATAGCAGCGCTATACGGCTCATTATTGAACTGAGACACGTGACTGGAACTAGGAACAATGTAATATGGTAAAGTTGCCCCTGTGCATAATTAATTACGCAGGACGCCATGAAGGCTTATGGGGGAATAGATGTATAGATCTGTATTTTCTTGACCTAGACACTAGTTGAAGGTGAGTAGTTAGCTTCACGCCCCGGTCGTTTTACCCTCGTTACCTACTGGAAATGGGGTTGAGTGGTCCCCGAAGCCAGTCTGCAATTCTCCAGCCATCCAGTCGTTAACCAGTAGCTAAACCGACTGAGCTGTGCTCTATTAATAGCATAGACGTGAAAAGATATTGTTAAGGACGTGTCTCTTCTATGTCCTTCATATTTGCATTTCGCTGTTTTTCAGTTACACATACTGAACCGTAAATTACTAAATTACCACAAAATCCATTAGGAAAAATGTGTACATCCGAGGTTTAATTCTATTTGAGCTCACCAACTTTACATGTTCACGATTCTGAAAGTATGGACATTTGTGCATACATGTACTATGTATTATGACATGAAGCCCGAAAATCGGAATATGGAAATCAGAATAGATGTTCATTGCTAGGCAACGACTCGGTAAACACATTCCCACGGCAATGAATATGCAAGCAACAATCGAGTAACTTCCGTTGCTATACAACGGCTCTGTAAACAATAGTGAGGCTGTATTTTCTGCATGGTCCATGCAAAATGGTTATAAAGAAGAGTTCACCTGATGCCGTTCAGTGAACTGAAGAGTCGAGCTTCGAGATCCCAGTCCGCCTGGATGTGAGCTTGGGAGCAGAGGAATTGAACTGACTTGACAGCTGCAGAATAATGGCAAGAAGGGAATAAGGCGCTGCAAAGAAAGCTTGATATATGATTTGAAGTGACAGTGACATTGTTATAAATCCGTTGCCAGGATACGGCTAATGAACACTCAAAACCCTAGTGCGTGTGTAACGGTGAACTGTAAAGTATGTAGATCAGCGATAGGGCTAAAATTGTCTGTGGTTCCGAATGGCGTGTATAAGGTGTCAATAAATCCAATCATCAAATCCAGAACCAGTGTATAAGTCACGCACAAACCCCTGCCACGTGACAGTATACCCGTATATGCATTTGTACACGTATGTGTGTAAGCATATTTATATATGAAAGCTTGTATGAATGTATGCATGTTTTTACATCTCAAGATTATAACCATTTTTCTAGAGTAATTTCCTTACGTTGAAGAAAAAAATCGACGTGTGCTTATTCGATTTTCATGCTGGGTGCTTGTGAATTACCCAATTAACTTCTGAATGTCTGAACCAGCATTTGTGAAACTTGTTATATTTATCATGGCACTTAAGTCCATGCCAACGGCGTACTTTATAAATCCTTCCCATCAGTCTATGTATCTACTGCTAGGCAACGGCTCCGTGAACACATTCCCGCGGTAAGGAATACACGCAACAATTGAAGACTTGTTAGACTTGTGCGTCTGTGGTCTGTGTATTCCCCTACCGTTAATAGGCGGCTACTCGGTGAAGACGTTCCTGGGGCAACGAAGAGCTGTTGGATGTGACGTTTTCTATACGGCCCGCCGTCGTATCAAAGGAAAATAGACGATTAGTTCTTTTCAGAACTTCTTGGTAATAGTGTCAGTAAATCCTTCTCTAAGTTCTCTCCCATCTGCCACGTCAGTTGCACAAATGAGAGTGGGAAATATGACCGTCGCAAGAGACGACAAGGACACGCCACTACGCAATTCCTGAAGGCCGGATCGTGAGAGTATAACCGTCCAGCTTCATGGTGGAAGAGTAGGTGAGGCTTGCCACCTGCTTCTGCTGAATTCTTGCTTGGTTTACTCTTCGATGTTGAAGATTGAGGCGATGTGCCTCCCCTGATTGTCGGACATTTTCTGAATTGCGCTGCAGTACAAAGCAGAAAACCCCATTCTTAATATTTAAGATATCTTAAATTTGGGGCACATAGTACCGTAGTTGGTTGAGGCACTATGGTTCAAGCCGGAAGGCAGCGGGTTCGAGTCACGACGAGGTGGATTTTTTTCGATTGACCTAATCCTTCCAGTCTCACTATGGCCCTGGGTCGATTCAGCTTCTAACAGAAATGAATACCAGGAATCTTCCTGGAGGGTAAAAGGCGGCCGGCGCTAAGGCTGACAACCTGAAAGCCGTCTGTGGGCCGATTGTCTAAAGAAAATGTGGGAGCCTCGACGTCTCACAACCCTATGGGCCTTCATGGTCTGTTGCAGGGATAGCTTCATCTATTTTTATCTATCTTAAATTTAGTTTATATATTTTGTCTTGGTTTGTTTTTCGTCGAAAATCGAAGATAAGTATAGGTAAGGTAAAGTTAACCTTGTGGTCAACTAATGAAGAATTGTGGGAGAGTGTATATATAGATCCACGTTTTTTTTTTTTACTTCGGCACCAGTTGGAGGTGAGTGGTCAGCTTCACGCTCCGACTGCTGTGCCCCCGAGGAACGAACTCCTTCTAGACATTGGACAGAAGGTTGCGTGGGCCTCAGTGGTTGTAGTGGAGAACTGTAAACACTTGCCTCTACTGGCACTCGAACTCTAAAATCTTGGTCATCCAACCCGTAGTCAGTTGCTATACCGACTGCGCTATCCCGGCTTCCGAAGAAAATTAGTATAATTAACTTAACAAAAATCTTCTGATTTCCATCAATACAACGTATTCTGTCTTCCGTATTTGGCTGTTTTTCATGTATCCTTAACTAAATGCTGAATGTTTATGACACACCCTGTACACGTTAAACTTTATGAAGACACGCATTTCTCTCGTCTGCATGATCATGATTGTAGATAAAGTTACTGAACATAAACATTCGGTGTCGTGAAACCATTTTGCCTCACTGACAAATCTGAACTCATTAGTATCAATAAAATATAGCTACTGCATTCAAGTGTAAATCCACTGAAAACAGCTGCAAGCGCGAGACTGATACAGTCACGCTGCGATATCTGTAGAGGAAGTAGGGCATCTGGAATCATTTCCGTTCTGTATTTTCTGATTTTTGTCTCGTTTTTATTAATAAAATGTTGTGAAATGAGGCCTGCTAGCTAGAAATATGAAGAAGATAAACAGTCATTCGTAAGTAACAAATTCATAAACACACAAAAACACTACAGCCATCGCTGAATAACGTGTGGACGCAACAATGGAGGAATTCTTGGAAGCGGTGTTTGTATGCGGTCCGCGCCGAGGCCACATAAGTAGTCAGTTCTGTGTGGAGGCGGCTTAAAATATTATGACACGCTTGCTCTGCCTGGGAGTTTGGGCAGACACCCATCTAGTGAAATTGCAGTGCCTGCAAAACAAAGTTCTCCGCTCCATTGGCAATTTTCCAAGGCGCACACCGGTCCGCGATTTGCACATGACGTTCAAACTTCGTACATATATGACTATATAATAAAATTATGCAGGCAACAAGCAGAAGTCATACAAAATCATGATAATGAAAATGTTCGCAATATTGAATAAGGCAAAACCCGACACAAGAAATAGAAGAGGTTTAAACCGGCGGTCAAGCATACGACCGTTCAAGTGTCTAGATTTTCGTCGTAGCAGGAACTACTAACGATAGGATATGATCTGCTATAATGAGCCTGGACTGACAAGAGGCCTTGTATATGCTGTATATATATACGTATATACATTTAATGATATATAAAATGTAAATTGTACACACTGACAACAGACTTATTACTGCTGACTGTGGCTCTGGTAAAAGACTGACGCGTCATCTCGTCAGAGAGAGCCCCATCAACAAACCTGAAAATGTCTGACAGAAATAAAGATCTGGTCTTAAGCCCAAGATAGGTGCTTTGTTCCAAGAGAGACTGGCCGACTGACTGTCGATCGCAATATAACTTTGACTTTGGAGGCGGGTTCGAATACTTCCACCGTAGCCCTGCCAGTCGTGGGAGACGATGGGACGGGAACCCAGTGCCTGGGGGTATAAATGGGCCACCCTGTTCCTGGGTCACCTAAATACAGGGATCTGGCCTTGTAGGTTGGCGGATTCTCGAATTTGTGACAGCAAAATAAGGTCATGAACCCCATGAGACTCGAACACGAGAGCGACCTCACTGGTGAGTGCCAGCAGTAATTTTAAACGACAGACCCGTCCTCTCGTCAGAGAGATCGGCCCACATCAACAAGCCCGCAACTCTCTGACAGTAACACAAATGTGATCTTGGACACCAGATTGGTGCTTAACAGCAAGACAGACTGACCGACTGACCGTAAGAAGCAACATAACTTTGACTTGGGAACCAGTGGAGAATTGACATTTGAAGATTGAGGTTGGCAGCTGGAAGTCAGTCAAGCTCGGGAGCTAACAGCTGCAGAAAGTACCGACTAAAGCCAGAGGTCAGAATATGAGGTTGGTGTGAGAGGATAGCCAACCCTGTAAGGATGTGAGCCCGGAAACAGAGGAGCGTCCTCCGTCGGTAGCCACTACCAAGCAACGTGACTGAGAACATTGATCTATGTGTGACAGTGATCCGTGAAGCGTAAACACGAGCTGTGAAAGTGTCCAGTAAATCCAGTTGTCAACACAAAACCCGCCTATATTCACATAACACGTGACAATATCTCCGTGATTGGATGTTATTGGCGAATATGAGACCAATTATATTACGGTTAATTCGCTGTCGGTGTAGTGCATTTTCCGTTTATCAAGACTCGGACCATGCAGATGTTGAAATGTCTGCATTTTCCTTGCGTTCTACTCCGTGAATCTAACACTCCTTATTTTCGTGCTGAAGCTTTCGACAGACAAACGGTTTAGTAGTTAGAATATATTCATGTGTTTGTAGTTCATCTATCGACGCGTCACTGACACAGTAGCATATAACATCGATTGATGGACAGTGAATAACGCGATGGAAATCCTTTGGAAAGTGGAGGTCGAGACCTGATATAAAATACATGTCAGCAATCTCTTGCATCGAATAAGGAAAACAACTGAAAACTCGGTCTGAATAGTCGATTATATTCTAATTATGGCGTATAACACTCAGAATTAGTGGGTTTTGGGGTTTGTCCATCGTCCTGTGTTAATAAAAACCAGAGAACACAACGTTTCGGAAACTGGAAGTTTCCTTCCTCAGATGAGGGGGGTCACATCTACTCATTGGGCCCCATAGACAGAGATAAGTTCAATCACTCAATCATGTTGTGTTCACCAGCTTCTTTTAGAATTCCGGACAATGGACGAACTCCAAATTTGCAATAATTCAAAAGTTAGTTTATGTCGTATTCAATATTCAAAATGATGACTTTAGAAAACAAGCAGGAAACCTTACGGTTTTGACCAAATTATTCGGAGAATTGATGAAAGCAGAACACTCTTTTACGAGTTTATAATTTAACACTCACAGCAGAGAAAATATCAGCATACAGATTCACACGTTGTCAATTCAGCCTACTGCTTGATTTTCTTTGTTGATAATACCTAGGTAATTGAAATCACAGGTTTTGAAATAAATTACTGGATAATAAAATATCCGGGGACACGCGGTGGCGTAGTTGGTTGAGGCCTTATGCTACAAGCCGGAAGGTCGCGGAATATAATCCCGATCAGGTGTATTTTTTCAATTGACCTAATCTTTCCATCCGCACAATGGCCCTGGGGTCGACTCAGTCTCTAACAGAAATGAGTACCTGGAATATTCTTGGAATATTTTGGGGGTAAAGGGCGGCCGGCTGTAAATTTCTTCCACTAATATTCGGAAGCCGGTCACGGTAGCCGAGCGGTCTAAGGCATGTACTGTCTTCGCTCGGTTGGAAACCGGGATCGTGGATTCGAATCCCACTAAGGGCATGGTTGTTTAGTTTGTGTGTGTGCGTTTTTCTGTGTTTGTGTACAGGTAGAGACCTTGCGACGAGCTGATCACCCGCCCAAGGAGTCCTACCGAATATGTAAGATCTAGAAAAACCGAAGTGAACGGAGAAGTTCATGGAGGTAGGCCTAGGCCCACTGGGGCTGTAGTGCCAAGGGGGAAAAAATATTCGGAAAAATGTAATAATAATTAAAGCACACAGAAACCGTTGGATTTCCAGCGGCCGCCGAAATTAGCTAATGGGGTAATATTGATTGCTCAACAAAAATGCCATGTACAACAGTCATGTTGTTATTAATCGCTAGGTTAAAGCTTCATGTCGCTCAGCTCGTAGTTCTCCCCCAAAATAGATGTACTTACGCAGTAACTAAGTGGTCTTCCTTAAGCTAGTACACAGGAGGGCACAAAAGTCAATACCCATTGGAGTGCATTGGGTGGCTAGTGTGTTGAGGCGTGTAGGAATGAAGCTTTAATAGCTGCTTCCAGCCAGAGACACTATCAAAAACATTAGACGATCCTAAATCAGCCACAGAAGACGATAAACAGACAAATGATGAAGGTGCCCAGTTTTGCCAAACTGTTTGCTCAAATATTCAGCAGTGTATCAATTCAAGAAGTAGTCAATTTGAAAACGAAACTGACATTAATTCGCAGCTAAACCCGAATAAAAACAAAATAAATTAATACAAACATAAGACAACATGACCTCATTATAACCCATGGGTAGTGACTTAGCCACTTTCTGTATAGTCAACATTGAACTCCTAAAATGGCGAACTCTGCTTCTGTACAGACACTGGAGCCGTTACTCAGTTCTGTGCACTGTCGGACCCCGAAATCCGCTCTGGCGTGTAATCCAGAGATCATGCCTCGGTTATGAAGTGTGTTCTGTAAAGGCTTCAGCATTCTGGAGCTACACATCTACACATCTCCTAGTGTTTCTGGTTGGTTATTTAACGACTTTGTTAAAAGCAAGATGCTATGGCGTTGAATGGAAGGACGATAATGCGTATCCCATGAAAAACTTCAGTCAGGACAACCCATGTACTGGCCGACAAATCTGGAGCCTGACCGCTGTGCCAACCTGCTCGGTGACATCCTCAGATTTTACTGTTTCTTCTTCTTCTTCTTCTTCTTATTATTATTATTATTATTATTATTATTATTATTATTANACCAGAGTCGATGGAAACTACTTGGGCGGGAAATTGTTGCCTAATTTTGCTCAGCGGTCTCCTAGAGACATGAGGATCTTTTGCGCGCCGTAAATATACGACACGGGACCCACGGCTTTAAGTCCCTACCGGAGGACTCGTTCCCTGAATTTTTCCGCCCTTAAAAATTCCACGACCTCCGCCGGGGTTGAATCCGCGTACCTTGAGTCATGAGGTGGGAACGTTACGTGTTGCTTTCTGTGTGGTCATTTGCAAATGGTACTGGTAAGAACTGGGTGTCTGTGGGGTGTGTTAAGTTAATTTGTAGATTAAGTAGCTTGATTCTGTTGATGTCTGAATTCATACTTTCATTTTATATTCATAGCGTAGATGGTGAAGGCACTAGGCTGAAAACTTGGAGGTTTCGGATTCGATTCCCGACGTGGTCACTGGATTTTGCAATTGACCTAATCCTTCCACCTACATTATGACCCTGGGGTCGACTCATCCTACGGCAGAAATGAGTACCAGGAATCTTCCTGCGGCCGACGTGTAAGGCTGACAACCTCAGTGCTATCTATAAGCCGATTGTCTTGAAAGTGTGGGAGTCTCGACGTCTCACAAACCTATGGGTCTCCACAGCCTGTTACAGGGATAGCTTTACTTTTTTGTACACAATTTCCTACAACATATATATATATATAGACGCATAAAGCCAACCAAGTATGTACTATAGGGAGACCTCATAATACACGTACGTATATAGAATCCTTGACTAAGGAACCATCTTGCGTAGATTTAAGTTCTCTATAATTTCAGCTTCATCACGCCATCCTGCCAGTTGTTACGCAAATTATTCATGGATTTTACAACGTTTTCTCTACGGAGTCATTGTTGCCAGACGACGGTCCTATAACCCGGGCGCTGGGTGTGTGTCACCGCCCACGCGGTCTGAGCGTGTCGGCGGTTAGCGTGTGACAACGGATAAAGCCTCGTACATGGAAGGACAGGTTCCGTTTCCGGTAAGTCTGTCGACCGTAATTTCTGGATTACAGGCCCATAACTGAGGGTGTGAAATCCAGACAGGGAAAAGAGGGACGGATTTTGTGGTACCAAGTGAAAATTAGTTCACCATGATAAATAATATTTTAAACAAGATTTCACTACTATGTACTTACACGCGCTTTCCACCACGGCGACCCGGGTTCGATCCCGTGTCTGGTCAAAGTGGGATTTGTGGTGGACAAGGTGGCGCTGAGGCAGGTTTTCTCTGAGTACTTCGGTCTCCCTTGCCAATCTTCATTCCACCAATTGCTCCACAATCACCCTCACCTATCATCTGGGGCTGGTACAATAGGCCAGAAGTGGCCGCAGTATAAGGGACTTGGTCCCACCTCACTAGCATTAAAAAATACAGGCACGTTACCTATTATCGCTGTGCACACTTTGTATTATCTCAAGACCTATGTCTGTATAACTAGATGTTACTATTTTAGTCATGGCGCCGATCACAATGGCTGCGAGGTCTAAGGCAAGAAATGTCTTCGTGGGATCGTGTGTTTGAATCCCACTTGAGGCATGGGTGTCTGTGTGCGTTTATTCTGTGTTTATGTTGTCCTGTGTGTGTATGTGTGTGTGTGTGTGTGTGTGTGTGTAGCGGCCTTGCTACGGGCTTACCCCCGTCAAAGGGGTCCTATCGACTGTGTGAACGATCAAGGAACTGAAAAAGTGACCAAGGTCCAACAAAACGACTGTAGGACCATAGACGTATATGGATGGAGGCAAATGCCCTTTCATTCAACAATTATTTTTCTAAAAGATAATCGACAGTACGTTAATTTGACAGAAGGCTGCAAATAATTATGTAATAAGCGCCTTCATGACCTTCAGCTACATGCTGATTAATGTCTCGCCCTTAGAAAAGCTCTGGCATTGGTTGACTGTTATCTTCCTTCCTCACAAGAGAAAACTTGCAGTTATTCAAGTTGTTTCCATAAAAGGGCAATATTCCTGTAGTGCGTTACCAATCAACATTCAACTCCCGGCATATTTGTAACAGAGATTTTTCATCTCATTTCATCTTCATCTTTCGGACGATTTCGTCATCGTCTCTTAGAAAAATTCTAGTTTCAATAAGACCCCACTGTTTCTGTCAAGGGAAGGACACGGGGCACCACGTGTGTTTCGAAGTCCACTCTTCATGTAATAAACCCATCGTGGGCAGACCCAACACAGTACTGATTACAGTACAGTACAGTACAGTACAGTTACTTTAAGTAGTATGTTATGTACATGTAATGTTATGAATGCTGGCGGAGGGGACAAAACATTTCTCTCCATGACTTTTGGAAATTATTAGGAAAGGAAAAGTTAAACCAAATAATGCAAAAAAAATAAAACTATTTAAGAGAATATTCTTGCTCCCTGAATACTGGAGGGTACTGGTCCCCAAACTGTGTTATGCGGAGCCCCGGCCTCCGCAAAGAGAACTTAAATAAATATAAGTTAAGATAAAGAAGGAAAGAGAACTAGGGCAGTGTCTGCTTTCCAACTTCAAGCCAGTCATACAATGAATTTATGAATAAAAACTACTCTTCACACCGAATATTGTAAAATATATGTCGTATTTTTTAGCCTTTATTTTTCTTATATATTTCATGTGATTTATATTTCTAAACTTGTGCGATAAAATAATATTTTGGTCTCATATGCTTGTTTAAGTTTTAGCAGTACGCATGTAAGCACAGATTATGATTTCCCCTTTTTGGAAAAACAGGGTCATCGTCCAGAATACTTGACATTAAATTGTGTTTAAGCCGGTCACGGTAGCCGAGCGGTCTAAGGCATGTACTGTCTTCGCTCGCTTGGAAACCTGGATCGTGGGTTCGAATCCCACTCAGGGCATGGATGTTTACTTTGTGTGTGTGTGTGTTTTTCTGTGTTTGTGTATAGGTAGAGGCCTTGCGACGAGCTGATCACCCGACCAAGGAGTCCTACCGAGCGTGTAAGATCTAGAAAAACCGAAGTGAACGGAGAAGTTTATGGAGGTAGGCCTAGGCCCACTGGGGCTGTAGTGCCAAGGAAAAGAAAATGTGTTTAATAGTTAATTAGGCTAATGTGTCTAAATTGGGATTCAATTCTTTAGCTCCCCCTCAGAAAGTAATCATTTTCCCCTAAATATTCATTGTCAACGTAGAAGCGAATACGGACACCAGTGTTGGGTTAAGCGTTGGCATCAGTTCATATTTCTGTGCACTTTCTAATTCTCTGCTATATTCTAACTTGAATTTGAGGGAAAGGTTCTCTTTTCCAGAACAACGTACTTGATAATCCGGCAACTATCTATGGCTCTACGGTCCATTTGTTGAACTTTCGCTGATTTTTCCGTTTCTTCGTGCTATACTCAGTCTGTAGGTTTCCTTGGACGGGAGATCAGCCCGTCGCAAGGCCGCTACCTACATACAAAAAACACAAACGCAGAATAAAGCACACACACACACATTCATATCCCCCGTGGGATTCGAAACCACGATCCCAGCGTCTGAGCGAGCGAAGACAGTTCATGCGTTAAGCTTGGTTTTCCTCGGGTAGCGGTACCGTAATTGAGCGGCCGTAATATGACGGTGAATGACGTCACGTCAACGCTTTCTAGGAAACGATGTTCCTTTGTTTCCATGGCAACGTTTTAGTGACGTGATTCACCGTCATATTACGGCCGCTTGATTATGGTACCGCTACCCGAGGAAACCCAAGCTCTAGACCGCCCGACCACTCCGATCGGCTCGACAATCGGGCATACAGTCAAAAAAGCAAACTGTGACACGCAAATGAGTACCATTAGGGCAGATTGTCAGTGTTGCTCTGTTTAAGTGTACATAAATTCTCAGTGCATCTCCATTCAGACAGTTCAGGATGGATCAGTGTGAAATTCTTTCCGTCTCTGAAAGCTAGACTCAGGTAGCGGCGCGGGGCAACAAGCCCAGGCAAGCAAATCCATAACAAGGGAAATGGCTGACAGATACTTATCTCACGCAAAACCACAACAACCAACTTGAAATGCTTGACATTGCCAGTGCAGGCCCAGCGATACCATTAGTGAGTTGATTTCTTTCCGTTACTTACAAACGCTCACAACTTCTTATTTACATTAATTGTTTTTTTTTCTGATGCGATTCTTTATATATTAAATATAGCGAGGTCTCATTTTGTGGAAGGGATGTTTTCCTGAGTACTTCACTTGTTCAAGACAAGTTTCTCGTAGAAATAAAAGTAAAATAAGTGGGATAAATTTTCGGAGCGCATAAATTTACAACCTTGGTAGCATAACACATTATATTAGGTAATATCACATTAAGAAAGATAAAGCTATCCCTCTCACAGGTCATGGGGGCCCATAGGGTTGTGAGGTGTCGAGACTTCCACAGCTCACAGATGGCGCTGAAGTTGTCAGCCTTATACGCCGGCCGCCCTTTACTCCCCAGGAAGATTTCTGGTATTCATTTCTGTTAGAGGATTAGTCGATCCCAAGACTATAGTGAGACAGGAAGGATTAGGTGAATTGAAAAATCTAGTTACCTCATTGGGAATCGATCCCGAGACATTCCGGCTTGTAGCACAGTGCCACAACCAACTACGCTACCGCGTACCGTGCTATTGTCTCAATTTTATTGCATTATTGCATTTATTACCTTCTTATACACGTATCATCAAGGGTTTTTGGAGGATTGGCATTATTTCAAATTTTGAACATAAATTGAGACTTTATGTATATAATTTATATCGCATAAAATGCGACCGGACTGTATTTCAGTAATATTATTCGGCGTCCACTGTAAACGTATTTCTAGTATTCCTACTAATAACAACAGCCATAAATTTGTTTCTCATTCATGAACCTACGCTGTGCGGCCCACACAAAAAGTTCAGTTTGGCAGCGTGAAAAGCGCCACACTGTATAAACGGAACATACTGTTAAATGTATACCAATTGCTAGGCAACGGGTTAGTAAATAAGTTCTCTCCAAGACAGATTCTTGGTAAATATTCCGTTTCTAGGTCATGCAACAATACGACGAATATTTATATCTCGTTGCTAGGCAACAATCAGCTCGCCAATGGACTGGCGACATAGCTATCAAGTGACTTATTTTTCAGTGTGGTCCACACCATGCCCAGTGTTAAGCAACAGAACTGTAAACAGGTCAACAAGTAGATGTTTCTACGGTGCTTGTGCCGAAGGTTTATAGGGAACAGTGAAGGTCCTTTGCAGTCAATCATAGCTGAGAAACCGTGAGTCAAGGACATGAATCCGTCACGGAAGGGAGTCCGGGGGAGGGGGGGGGGTTGAACAGGGAGAGAGTACAAGAATGAGAGTGGAGCGTGGCCTTAGTTAATTGTGAAGATTAATTGAGTACGATTAGGACAGAATACAGAGTGATTGAAGACGAAATAAAAAGAAGACTTCATAGTGATTTGAAGCACTAGTTTCTGTGTTCAGATGCGTTGCTAGGAGGCGACGAAGTATCCTAGTGTGTGTGCAACGGGGAACTGTAAATTGTGTAAATCAGCGATGTCGCTGTGTTAATTGTAATTAAGAAAGACAGTGTGTAACCGAAGTTCTGATAAATCCAATCATCCGAGCTAGAACCCGTTAATTTCGCCACGCGTGCCACCCTACACGTGGAAACATATTTCAATTCTTAACGAAAGTACTTCAAATATTGTTACATAAAGAATATGGCGGACTTGTGTACAGAAATGTGACCCTTGGAAATCAAATTGCAGGAAGTTTCAGCTCTGCAAATAATTGGAAGATCAAGAAATGTATTCCTATGGCCATTGCATAGTCTATCGTTTGTGAAGACTGGTAATTTTTAGGGTGGTAAGTATATTAAGACCTGGTTCCTTTTGTAATGTTCCACCTTTTTTATTAACGTCATCACAGTTACCACAAGAACCTCTATTCAACTGTCATCCCTGTGGACAGTGTACCATAGTCCACAGCTAAGCATGGCGAAAGTATTAAATCCACAAACCCAGACAAAATTCAAAAGGGCGAAGTTGCTCCTATGCTTAATTAATCTCTATACCATGAAGACATACGAGTATGGGGGAATGGAAGTATAGATCCAGTATTCTTAACCTCTGTACTAGATGGAGGTGACTGATCGGTTTCACATTCCTGCCGCTTTTCCGCCGGGAGTTATCGCCTCGTGTGCCCATTGGATAGGAGACTGGGCGGGCCCGAGAACCGGTCTGGACACTACGTAGTAGAGAAAATGTTGCCTCTGCTGGGAATCGAAATCCAACCATGTAACCTCTAGCCCGTCAATATACCGACAAATCCATAAATCCAATACCCGCGAACCCTGAAAAAACGAGTCATTATGGGACGATACATAGAGGACAGCTTCGAAATGTGGTGTTGGAGAAGGATGAAGAAGATCAGTTGGACCGATTATGTGAGAAATGAAGAAGTGTTATTTAGAGTCAGTGAACAGAGGAATATCCTACACGAAATAAGAAAACGAAGGCTAATTGGATTGGTCATATCTCACGCGGTAACTGCCTTCTAAAAGAAGTTATTGAAGGAAAGATAGAGGGGCGGATAGAAGTGACCAGAAGACGAGGAAGAAGACGTAAGAAGATACTGGATGACCTTGGGACAGAAGGATATTCTCATTTGAAGGAGAAAGCTCTAGATAGCATCAAGTGGAGGAACGGTTCTGGAAGAGACTGTGGACCTGTCGTCTTGACAGATGAATGATGAATGAATGAACATAGAGGAGCTTCACCTCAGAACTGCGTTGCCGTGCAGAAGAAAAGAAACCCAACCCCCCCCCCCGACGTACAAAGGGGGGCGCATGAAGAAAGGGGATAAGTAAAGAGAGAATTTGGCTGCATCCGAACCTGGTCACGATGAAAGTAGGGAGGCTGATGGACTGCAGTCCAGAATTGAGATGGCAGGTACCCCACAGCGTGAGCAACGCTTAGGTTGAGCTGCTTTGTGTAGCAACCAGGCCATATTCCGAGTCATGGAATTCAATTACTGAGTTGAAAACTGACTGAGCCAATCGTCTATTTGACTGATCGCTGACTTAGAAGAAACTAACTGCCTGCCTCACTATTACATAAACTATTTGATGAAACAATAGCCCGAAAGTAATCATCAAATATTTCTCATTAACTTAACCCGAAGGTTCAACTTAATGTCACGAGTAGGGCGCACACGTGTGGTTCGCATGACTGGATTCATTAGCACTTCGGTTACACACTCGCTCTTAATCACATTTGCTACAAGTAATGCATCGCTATCGCTGATTTACACAATTTCTGTTTCACCGTTGCACACGCACTAGGATTCCCAGTATTCACGAATCTCTACACAGAAACGATATATAACAGTCTCATTGAGTCACACACTCCAAATATTACACGTACATGAAGTCTTCAAATCACACACAAAATCTTCAAACGACGAACTTTCCGTGGCTATATCCTACCAAGAATTTACTTGCAAGTCTGTCGCTTAAAACTGTCTTACTGTCACTAAAAAACTGAAACTTTTCAGTCAGTCAATCAGAGTTACATTGCGACTGACGGTCAGTCAGTCAGTAAGTCTTGGTGTCGGGCCCCATTTAGGGCTCATGACCAGATATTAATTATTATCGTTTGACAGTTACGGTCTTGTTTCTGTGGGGCGCCTTCTCTGACGAGAGGACGGGTCTGTCTTTGTATATGCTGCTGGCTCTTGCCAGCGTTGTCTTTCTCGGGTCCGAGTCCCTTGGGACTCGCGACCATATTTTACTGTCTCAGAATTGAGACTTGAGAGAGAGAGAGAAAGAGACTGAGAGAGAGAGAAAGATAGAGAGAGACACACACTTACGGATCATCTTCAGAGGGAACATCAATACTTATTCGGAAACCACCATCACAATAGGTGTTTTGATTGCTAAATTACATACACACATAATGCCTGAAATACACAATGTACACATTATTCAACTTTTCATAATTACAGCAGCCTTCCTGGTATAAAAACTTTTAAAGCGTTTAAAAAATTTAGCTTACCTGAACTTAAATATATTTAATAGACACGGACAAATAGAAATGGAAATATACAGAAAACCCACAAGGACAGACATAACAACAAATAATAAATCATGCCACCCTAAAGAACAAAAATTGCCAGCATATAAAAATTGGATACACAGACTTCTTACTCTACCTCTTGAGAAAAATGCTAAAAACAAAGAACTGAATACTATTATTAATATAACACTAAATAATGGCTATAGAAAGGAAGGCATCACACATCTATAAAACAAACTTAAGCGAAAGTGGGTAACCCGGATAATAAAGAAGAAAAAGAACAAAATGGGTCACTTCTACTTATACAGGAAATTACATACGAAAAATCGCAAACTATTCAAAAACACTAACATAAATATAGCCTTCAAAACAGCCAACACAATAGGTAAACTAATAAATGAAAAACGAGAAATAACCCCCTACGAACAAAGTGGAATATAGGAAATAACATGCCAAAGTTACCAAAAAGTATAAATCGGCCAAACTGGTAGAAATCTAACAAGATACAAAGAACACATAAGAAACATAAGACTAAACAAGGACGAATCAGCATTTGCCCAACACATACTAAATAAACACCATCAGTACGGGCCGATGACAGTAATCATGGAAATGATTGAAAAAGCCAAAAAAAAGAGGCATCATGAATGTAAGTAAATTGATAGAAGAACAAGAACACACAAAAGAAAGTAATCTGTCTCCCCGGCCTGAAACTCTTCTGTCTGGAATCTCGTTATATACCTCCGTAAAGACCACACAGAAACAGCCTCTATTGTTGTAGAGGAGCGTTTATCGCTACGTTGCATAGAAAACGCCTTACTTCTATTGTTGCATGCATGTATGTTGCGGACGTTACCTAGCAACGGCCGATGTTTACAGATAGAAATGAGTTTATTAGCCACAATATATTATACCACAAGTAGCAACTGGATGCGATCTTGAACAATTTCCTTGCACTTCTCCTCTTATTTCAGTCAGGTGAGTCCTAATGACGTCATCCCATCTGCTACGTCTTCAGTGTGCAGGCAGATAATCCGTTTCTCTCTGGCATTCATGTCCCCCAGTCTCTCCACACATCATTGTCCTAACAAGGCAAGGTGATGTGTGTAGGTAACGAAGATACTCGCTATGCAAAATCAAAATTTTCCGCCTTATTTAAAACCTCTTTAGTTTAAATTTTCTCTCTGAGCACCATACATGCACGTTCTCTAAACTGCGAGTTCCGGTCGCCGTCAAACATCGCGTTCTACTCCACAAGCGCAACACTCATTGGACATTTAGATGTCGATTTGCAGAGATCTAGGAAGCAGATGGGCCGAGAGTACTTCTTGAATAATATGGGAAAATGCATTACGCCTTACCTTATATAACTGGAATAAATGTGCTGGGTGTAGGTTCTTCAGTTCGATTTACAATGGTACCCGTGCAACTGTTTCTCGTTTCTTTTCTTTTAAATTTCTTTGCCTTTTCCGAAATGGCTAAACCCGACACAGATCAGACATAACAAGGTATAATTTCGAATGAAAGTGGCAGTGCTTGCTACCATTCAGTCCAGAACCTTTTGTCTTCCCGTCTGCTGTCCAAAAACATAAAAACTAGAATATACAAAACTATAATTTTCCCTGTGGTTCTGTATGGGTGTGAAACTTGGTCTCTGACATTAAGGGAGGAACATAGACTGAGGGTGTTTGAGAACAGGGTGTTGAGGAGAACATTTAGACCGAAGAGGGATGAAGTGACAGGAGGTTGGAGAAAATTGCATAATGAGGAGCTTCATAACTTGTACTCTTCTCCAAGTATAATTAGAATAATCAAGTCAAGGACGATGAGGTGGGCAGAGCATGTAGCACAAATGGTGGAGAAGAGGGATGCATATACGATATTGGTGGTAAACCAGTAGGAAAGAGACCACTGGGAAGACCAAGGCAAAGGTGGGTGGAGAACATTTAAATGGATCTTAGAGAGATATGATGGGATGGTATTGATTGGATTGATCTGGCTCAGGATAGGGACCAGTGGAGGGCTTTTGTGAACACGTTATTGAACATTCGGGTTCCACAAAACGTTGGGAAATTCTTGAGTAGCTGCAGATTTGGCTTCTCCTCAAGAAGGGCTCAGCTCCATGAGTAAGTAAGTAAGTAAGTGTCAGTGTCAGAGTCAGTTTTGAGTATCCGTCCCTACACTGGTTTCCAGGGTAAAAAAAAACATGTTATATAAAATATATTCTGAGATACAGGTGCAATACTAAATGTTCAAGATCTTGCAGTTACAATGATGAGTGCTTGTGATGTAACTGCAGTAACAAGTGTGTTATCTTACAATTGCAACAACAAGTGTTTATCTTGTATCTACAGCACAAAGCCTTAGGTCTTCACAAGTGTAGTAACAACTGTCCTGTCCCACAACTGGAGTAAAAGGCGTTCTATCATACATGTGAAGTAGCACCTCAAATGTCTAGGGATTTGTCCCACGACTGAAGTAAAAGTGTTCTGTCATACGTGTGAAATAGCCATGAAGTAACAAATGTTTTGAGATACAGCTGTAACAAAATGAGTTGTATTACATGTGTGAAACTCCGAATGTTTTCCCTGACAGCTCTGATGACGAATTCTTTGTCTCGCAATAGCAAAAACAACATTTTTCTCATAGTTGCAGTTACAAGTGTCTTTTTGTTGGCACGAATTTTTTTTTACATGTGTGAAAGTAAAGCTATCCCTGTAACAGGCCGTGAAGGCCCATAGGGTTGTGAGACGTTGAGGGTCCCACATTACCTTGACAATCGACTTAAAGATGGCGGTAAGGGTGTCAGCCTTACGCTCCGGCCGCGCTTCACTCCCCTGGAAAATCATTTAATTAATTCCTGGTACTCATTTCTGTTAGAGGCTGAGTGAACCCCAGGGTCTAGTGCAGCCGGAAGGATTAGGTCAGTTGAAAAAAATCCAATGACCTCATCGGGACTTGAACCCGTGACCTTCTGGCTTGTAGTATAGAATCTTAACCACTACGCTACCGCGTGTAGAACCAAGAACTCTCTCTTACAGTTACAGTAACAATTGTCTGTTTTACAAGTGTTGTGTGTAGTGGCCATGCAGCTATAGAACCAAATGTCTTTCCACATTTTGCATGTAACCAGTGTTTGTAATTCGATCCATCGATTATCTGTATCATTACAGGTCGATCTACTGGGCCATGGAATCCATAAGTTTGCAGTTCATAATCTTTGTGTTGTCACTGAGTACGGCCAACTACCAACATTGGAACAAGACAACAACGGCAAGCGTCATATTCCATGTTGGAACACACTTCCGATCTGCTTGTGTATTCCTTTATTACAATCAGGAAGCAAATAATATGGGTAAGAAATATTATCGACTTGGGAGTGCCTGTCTCATGTTTCAGCCGCAGATGTGAGCTTTGGCGTCAATATTTTGAAGGTTTTCATGGAAATTGGCGTTAAAATAATTTGTATTAATATGCTATAACGATGTCTCCCCCCATTTCCTAATTTGTTTTCTCAATAGTAAAGTGATTAGGCTACAGGCTACATGACTGAAGAACTTCAGTTCGACTACCAATAGGAGCAAGAGGTTTTTCTCTTCTTCACTGCAGGTCACATTAACTCCCAGCCAGAAAGCACCACAGTTCCCACCCCTGCCATTAAGCGTCCGAGGCGAAAAGCTGGCCACTCACCGCCAGCAAACACCGAAACTAAGACTGCGTGGAGCTACACATCCACTCCCCCATACGCCTTAATGACGTATGCTTAAATAAGTACAGGAACAATTTTCTTACTTTATCCTTATTTTCAATTTATTATTTTTCCTATCGTTTTCCTCTATCCCTTTGTATGTATCCCCTTCACAGTTCTTACTTATGATCCAGAATATGATGTAATACATGTAAAAGACAAATATTTATGCTTGAAATAAGGTTCGAACCCAAGATCCAAGGTCATATACGAGTCACTTGTGTGTTCCATTGTTTCTGTGGCATTTTCTCTCCTCCTTCAGGCAACCTGGAACTGCTGCTCCAGACTCAAAAGGCACTAACACGGCGACGCGTTTCCTCGGCCATCATTCCACTCGATCAGCTGTTCGTACGCCGCCATCTTAGGTGCCGTAGCGGCCGCCCTCTTAACGTTCTGATCTCCAGCGACAGCGCAACTGGAAGCGCCCTTCTCAAGGTAGTACCAGAGCATAAGGAGAGCATAACAGAAAGAGTGGATTATGGTCCTTCAGCTAGTAAAAATTTCCCTGACTTTAAGAAACCCCAAGAAGTCGTGACATAGCTCAAGCGGTTAGGCGAAATTTTCTCACCACGGAGCCACTGATTCAGTCCTGATTGATTTTATGTGGAATTGGGGATTTGAGAACTGGTGCTGAAATAGGGCTTTCTCCCGCTAAGCACCCTTTCATTATTGCTGCACACTCATCTATAATCGAACCGCGAGTAGTGCGTTGTGGCCCTGACCAATTTAGAGCATGACGCCCCAACAGAGTTCCCGCCAAGACTTTTATTATTGCTTGTCACTGACTGACAAACCACTTCTTAATAAGACGTTGATTAAGTGCGTACCCAGTTTCGTGTTGCTGCTGACGAGAGAGACTGTGGCCCACGCCATTGCCTCGGAATTCGCCAAATACCATTGCCTGACCAATTTATCACACGTGACATGCGAGCTTGCGAGGAAACAGCCATAATACCATGCATAGAGATGTCGTGACGCAGGTTTCTCCCGCATTTCACTCTTTATTACAATTAGAGCTTGTTTCTACACTAATTATGCTACTTTCCCCCGGAAATTGGTGGGTCAAACTATACAACGGACCTATAATTTCAGTGTCGAGTAGGAACAATCATATTGTTTTCTTTACAACACACGAAAATGTGTTTACTGTGTGGTAGAATGTCGGATTTCCGAAGGATCATAATGTTGAGCGTCGTTTCGAGACCGATCATAGCTACTATGTCGCTTCGACTTATATCTTTAGTTGAGGAAGAAGAAAATCAATGACCTGAAATAAAAAATATCAACCAAAGCAGTTGGTGTTTTACCAGACTAGTTGTAAAATGCATAATTTTCAGTACTGTTTCTTCAAAATTTCTATATTTCTCGCCGAAATGGAAGTATTCTAAGAAAGTTAGTTGCTTAAAAGGAAATTTTTCAGCTGATTGTGAGGGGTTTTCTAAAAATTGTGAGAATTTTTTGTCTATACAGGACTTTCAATTATCTGACAACGTAGTTACGAAGAGGACACAAGTGTTTTCGAATAAGATGTGAACTGCATCGTCGAAATGTGGCACATTTTCTCACTGCAGTTCAATGCGTCCACAGAAATATCAGACATAAATCAACTGAGCGTGTTATATAGTGATTTCATAGTCAGAGGAGGGCTGCTGAAATTATTACATATGGGAAGAGAACAGAAAGTCAAGGCACTTATAACACATTCATAACCCTTGCAAGGACAATTAGTGTGTATTTGTACGTTCTGCCTGAAATCATTACTGTTTGGGCATCGCGAGCAATAGCACCAATGCAAAGAGAATGAATCCTTTCGGAGCGTCATCTCTTGTCCAGTGAGAGGTTTTATGCGTTAAAGTAAATTCGTTTGGACATGTCATGGATGATTTAGTACTAACTCTGTTCTTGCGACGCCTTTGATCAGACGACATTTCAAGGCTCAGCTGGGAAATGTTAATAGTAGATGAAAGAACCTCCCGGTATCCATGGGATAGGAGGCTGGGTGGGCCCCAGTGACGGTCTGGACGCTGTGGAGAACAGACAATTCTTGACCCTATCGGGACTCGAAATGTGACCTCTCAGTCATCCAGGCCGTAGCTATTCGCTATACCGACTACGCTATCACAGGTAGCACTTCCATATATTATATATTTGTGAAACAGATGTTTTTGAAAGTTTCAAGACTGTTCCCCTTGCCAGCTTTTATCAACAACTTGATCCCACACTCACTCAAATTCTACTCTCCTTAACCTTTAAATACTCACCGAAATTCTGCTGCCCTTATCTTAGTTTTAGTCTAATATATAATATATAAATATCGAGTCATTCAAACTAAACGTGCTTTCTAATTGGTTACTCAACAAACGTCACTGGTTCATTGTCTTACATGCCACGCGTCCTTCTAAAACTTATTAAAAGTTTCTTACATACACAAAATGTGTCTTTTTAAACTTTATTTGAAAGCCTTTGTATATTGGACTGCATTGGTCATCATCAGGTGTTTAAAAATACTGGTGGGAACTGCTGTGCTTTTGTTTTGTGATTCTGATGTTTGATGAGCAGTCCCATTTCACGGTGCTGGGTGTCTAGGCTCGACTGTAGATGACACTGCACATCGAATATCAGAATAACAAAACGAAATCGCAGCAGTTTCCACCAACAATTTTTAAACACCTGATGGTGACCAATGTCAGTCGAAATATGAAGTGCAATGTACAAGACTTTTTAAATAAGGTTTAAAAAGACACATTTTGTGTATTTAAATAAAATTTAGATAGACACATTGTATGTAAGACGGTGAAGCACTGTCATTTTTAATACCAAGTGATGTGCAGCAGTATGCTACAATATAATATTCTAATTGGTTAATTATACAAAGTGTAATCTCGTGTACCTCGTGTAATCCAATTACCGCGGACCTCCAGTTGCCAATTACAAATAACACACATATTCTCCATGCAAACATGTGGACATCTGACTGATCAACTACTCCTGAGAAAACATTCGCACCTTCCTACCGACAGCAATGAAATTAAGGTTACTCAGCCCACAGTAACACTTATTCACTCATGGAGATGAGCCCTTCTTGAGAAGCTGCCAGTTGTGCAGCTACTCAAGAAATTCCCAGCATTTTATGGAAACCGAAAGTTCATTACCGTATTCACAAGAGCCCTCCACTGGTACCTATCATGAGCCAGATCAATCCAATCCATACCATCCCATCCTGTCCCTCTGAAATTCATATTAATATTGTCCACCCAAGTACGCCTTGGTCTTCCTAGTGGTCTCTTTCCTTCCGGCTTTCCCACCAATATCTAATATATACTCCTCTTCTCTTCCATTCGTGCTACATGTCCTCCCAATCATCCTCCTTTTCTTTGATCATTTTAATTATACTTGGAGAGGAGTAAATGTTATGAAGCTCCTCATTGTGCAGTGTTCTCCAACCTCCTGTAACTTCATCTCCCTTCGGTCCAAATATTCTCAACACCCTGTTCTCAAACAGTCTCAGTCTATGTTCCTCCCTTAATGTCAGAGACGAAGTTTCACACCCACACAGAACCACAAGGAAAATTATAGTTTTGTATATTCTAATTTTTATGTTTTTGGACAGCAGACGGGAAGACAAAAGGTTCTGGACTGAATTGTAGCAAGCATTACCTGAAACCCACAATAACAACACTTAAAGGCATTGCTACATTTATGATACAGGAGACGCTTAGATCTAAGCCTTCCTTCGTTTTTAACATGTGTCCTGAGCCTTTCGTTTGTCACAAACAGCACAGAATCATTTCTGAAGAAATCTTAAGAACTTTTAGATATACAGGGGGAAAATTAACAGATGCGTGGCTGGGATTAATTTAAAAAATTAATAAATGTACACGTAAGTACATAAGGAACATATGGATTAAACCAGCACTTTACTCATATTTCGTCAGTTCCATTCCCAGAATGCAACCGCAACCACTGTCCCGTAACTTCTTGCCATGCTTGCCAAGAGCGCAACCCAGCGGCCGGATCTAATCATACGGTCTGCACTAGATCTCAGCAACATGATACACTTAGGCATATGATAATGACTAATCAAACATGGTTCTGTTCAGGCATCTTCAAGCGTGCACCTCTCAAACGCAGTTTGGATTCTGCTGAGTAGTTTCGAAGAGACCGACACGAAACCTATGGACGATTTTTTTCATGACATATACATTCCTCTGGATTGCGAGTTTCTAGTCACACACCGTCAAAACAATGACGTCATCATCAGCGAAGTTTACCACTTAAACCGAGATCTTCCTCTGAGCAGAAATTACTTCGGAACGTGGCGCCAGGATGTAGGACTTACCCTGACAAACATCAGCTTCTTCGAACGTAGAAATGATCTGCAAGGAATTGTCATGAAAGTTGCTACTATGACAGTAAGTATAGTAACTGGCCGTGCCACAGCTCAGGTGGTTAGTCACTGACTTCCTACCGCTGCGGTCGGGGTTCGAGCCCAGGTCAGATAAAGTGGGATTTTCTCCTAGTACTTAAGATTCCCTTGCCAATTCTCATTCCACCGACTGCTCCACACTCATCATCTATCATCCGGGGCTGGTGCAATAGGTGAACAGTGGCCGAGGTACCAAGTGGACTCTGTCTCACCCCAACCAAAAAATTAAAAAAAAATAATAATAATAAATTTATTGCGTGGAGAAAATGATTCATGAATTGTGGAAATGGAGTTTTTACAAGAGTACGCTTCAATACGTACATTGCAAAGACGTCATTTTAAGTTGCCAGAGTTGCTGCTCATTCATGGGTAAATTATATATATGAGTATATATGTGTGCGTGTGTGTTTGAGTGTACTGCATGTTGTATTTTACAAAATGGTTTCCGGACGTCACAATTGCAATCAGTTCATAAGAATGAGCATCCTTTATGACGTCTTTGAAAAGTTAAGGGTATTCTGACCTTACTTTCACACCTGAAATAGTTCCTGGGTTTAGCGGACAGTCATGAGAAGGAAACAACCAAAGGAGTTATTAACAACCATTTTATTTTTGCATTCTTAGAAGAGGTGCTTGAAATGGCCGCCATATTCAAGAATGTGGATCAGCACTGCGTGAAAACAAACTGGCCAACATTCGAGGATTCTGAACATATATTTTGTTTCACTCAAAAATTGTTGAATTCGATGCCACAGATGGATAATCAATGTGTCAAAGCCATATATGAAGAAGCTTATTGAAGGCCAGTTTCAACGGGAATATATCAGTGTGCGTTACTTCATTATTCCATAATAGTTCATTTTGAAAATCTTATGGTAAGATAGTAATGATTATATGTGGGAAAGGAAAGCGCACAGACTTAAAACACTCACTGGAGTACGGCCTATATTTTTGACACTTTCTACGCTCGTCAACCGAGCGACTACAATGCGAATAGAGTGAGGTTCCCTGCTGACAGTCTTGAAGTTTAAGTTAGTTTGTTAGTTACTTGTTAAGCGAGAAGGCGAATGTACGTGAGTGCGTCTCTTTCCAGGAGCCACCAATTACCGTTGTGAAGAAGATTAACAACAGGGTAATTCTCGAGGGGTTCTTCGGTGAAGTGTGGCATATTTTGGAGCAAAGGATGAACTTTACGTGAGTATCTGTCATGTAGTCAGGTGACTAAGTATAAAATAAACCTTCTTGAATACTTATCTGTCTAATTTTAACAGGGGTTTTCATCTAATGCTTCACAAAATTTATGACCGCTGATTCCTTTTGGTTACGAAATATACGGACGCATCACCTTACCGTGAGTGATGAAGTACCTCGTAATGAAACAGTTTGAGGGGATGGTAGTTGGACTGAGCTGGCTCAGGCTCATGTTCACTGGTTTAACTTGGTTTTAGCGGTGTTAATGTCACAATTCTGTCGTATTTAATAACTCAGTTTGTGTGACGCCGAACAACAGAATGATTATTCTGGCTTGCTGCTATTACGGCTGCGCTGTAGTTACTGATTATCACGTGAACACGTTCAACGAATCAACGTAAATTGATTTGCAGCTTAGAAGTCTACAGTCTTGCTATATATATATATATTCTATTTGCAGTTTTAATGCCATAGTGTAATAGTACTATTTCGGATTTAGCAGGCCAAGGACCAAGGATGTAAGTGTTGCATAGACAGACTGGAGCATAGTTTCCACGGTTCTAGTTATTTCAGGCGAGAACAAGATAACAGGCAGCAACTGGGCAGCCTTCCCAAAGCACAACACCGCACTGACGAATCATTTGTAGGACTGTAACGAGAATCAGAGCGAGGCAAAATTAACTCGAAAACAATTGGAAATGTTCAGATTTGATCTCTAAAAAAACACACACAAACTAAAGGATGGAAACTGCACTGATAATTCTGATGAAGACATTCTGCGACGCAAGGTTTTCGAAATATACTGTGACATGTTGACCCCTACCTCCCCAGCGGTGACGTAACGCTCGCGTAATAGGCGAGTTCCCGCCCCGCCACTCCCCTCCGCGGTGACGTCACCGAGGGATATCGCGGTCGCTAGGCAACGCGAGTCAACAGCGGCGACGTTACGATAGTAACAGCGGTTACCTCCGCTAGCGTTACATAGCAACACAGCGCCAGGCAAAAAGGGTGCCTATTACGCGGCCGTTTTCCGTATGGTCCGATCGAGGTTACATAAGGAGCAGCGAAGGCTATTCACAGTCAGTTGTACTGAGACAGTCAGCGAGTCCTGGAGCTACCGCCGAGTTAGCCAGCAACTAGTCAGTTGTATTGTGACATTTTTCAGTGTACTAATTGTGATACTGCAGATAGCGGTAATCGTCAGATTGTAATTTGGGTGGTTGTATGAGCGAATGTGAAATAAAATTCGCTACATCGAATACGTCGAGAACTTATTTGTCGTGATATACGCCCAATACGCGACAATACGATATTATCAAGAGCTCAGACATCGGTTCGTGTAAAAACAGAAGCCGCCACGTATGGTGGAACCAGTTTCACTATGTACTGAATTAAGGCCATCTGTTAGGGCGACGATACACCAAAGGAACTTGCAACTGGAACGCAACCGCAATTTCCAAGAAGCGCTACAGATTTCAAGCATGCAACTGGTTTCCAGATTAGCAGTCGCATACTGAGGAAACTTATGTTTGATTAGTTGCTCGCATCATCTGAAGTGGCTGTGTTCGTCCGAATTAATGCGTGATGGTAATGTTTAACTTCGTGCACTTCTCTTCTGCAGTGGAAGATAATAATACTGATCCTGTCATAATGTGGTGGTGGTTGAGACGGCGTGAGAAGAGAGGACAACCATGAGGAAAATGTGTGTTCAACTCAGTCTGATACAATTCTAGGAAACTGCGGTTGCGTTTCGGTTGCGTTTCAGTTGCCAGTTTCCTTGTTGTGCCCTCGTCCTTATAGATGTGTAGTGAAATGATGGCAGAAACGAGTGCAGCGACGTTACAGTTGCGAGGATTATGTTCGTGGGAACAGTGGAGAGAGTAACAAACAACTGCCATTTATCTGAGACGCTTAAGTGTATCACGCTGTAAGCACAGTGGTGGTTGGGGAGCGGGGATAAGTGCTGAAGTGGGGGAAGGTAACAGAGTTACAAATGTGTCCTGTTGGATTTGGTGCTAATGAGATCGACTCAGAGTAAGTGTTCAGATCGAAATCAAAGACTGCAGCTGATTATTTCACGGAAATGAACTCGGGAACATTCAGGAACGGTTTGTTCACAAGATGTTAGTTAGTTTCTTGGGGTAGGGTGAGACTGAGTCCACTTGGTACGTCGGCCATTATTTGGCCTTTCGAACCAGCCCCAGGTGATAGATGATGAAAGTGGAATAGACGGTGTAATATAAACTGGTAGGGGAAACCGAAGTACTCGGGAGATAACGTACCCCAGTGCCACTTTGTCCATCACAAATCCCACATTACCTGACCTGGGCTCGAAACCGGGCTGCTGCGTTGCGAGACTGGCCACTAACCACCTGAGCTATGGCATGGCCTTTAACACGATATTGTCGCATTTGAGGCCAAAATCATTTACTGATATTGACCTCGCAAGTTGCCATTCCATTGTTTCTAGGCTATACAGACAGGAGCAGAATTCATGGAATTGCTAAATGGACACAAACCGAGCAACAAAATGCATGGACTGTCCACCACAGCAAGAGCGCGGAGAGGTATGTATGACCTACCCCCGTCAGTACAGTTCTGTAGAACTGGCACGGACTCAAGTAAGTAAGGAGTTGCGTGGCAGAGAAAAATGCGATATTTACGCCTGCTGATACTAGGATTCTGAAGCACGAAGCTGTAGACTGCATAACAATCTCGGTCTCTGAACTGGGGACTGAAAACAGGCGCATTCCTCAGCCTTCGGGAACGTCCGGTTTAGGAGTTTGAACTCCAGGATTTTTTCTATAATAATTTAATTTATTTATTCATTCACGTGCTAACTCAGCAGTCCGAAGACCAATTACAAAGTGAACACGAGTGCAGAAGAGAAACAAAACTGACAGAAACAAAGTAGAAAAACAAGACAATTTACACGACTTCAATAATAATAATAATAATAATAATAATAATAATGCCACGTATCCGGGGTTAGTGTGACTAATAACAATGGGTTCTGGATTTCATGATTGGGTTTATTGGCACTTCTTTACAATTACACTCAATCAGAACAGCTCACACATTGAACTCCTTCTGAACAACGTCTGTCTGAGGAATCTCTCACTGCTGTCTAAATCTCTAATCTCTCGGATTCACGAATAAACTCGTCCTGTGTGTAGGTAGTGGCCTTGCGACGGGCTGATCACTCGTCCAAGGATTCCTACCGTCTACGAAAAATGATTACGGAACTGAATAAGAGGCCTAGGTCCTGAATGGGCTGGAAGAGCCATTAGAAAAAGAAATAGCGAGTGGCTAAGGACCGGACTGGAGTTCGAATCCTGGCAGGGTCAAGAGTTTTCTCTTCTCCATGTCGTTCAGATCGTTTCCAAGGCCCGTCCAGGCTCCTGTGCAATAGGTACCCGAGTGTCCTTCCGCGGGGTTAAAGTGGTTGGGACACGAAGTGGACCACTCACCTCCAAAAATGCAAAAATGCAAGGATCTATACCGTCACTTCCACATACGACTCCATGGTTAGGACGTAATTAGTTAAGCACAGGGACAGTAGTAGCAGTAGCAGTAGCGCCATTCTTGTAGGTTCTGTCTCGGAAATTCAATAGTACATAATTCAATAGAACTGGATTATTCTTATTATTACTTAATGCTTTCAGGTCAGCTTATTACATCCCAAAGGACAGAGCGTGGGGGTCGCTTACCCAGGATGGCTCGTGGAACGGAATGCTGGGCATGATACTGAGAGGAGAAACTGAAATCTCTGTTGCCGAGTTCACAATGACTGCTCTCAGGGCAGGGGCTGTGGACTTTACTGTCCCACTCATCAACACCAGGTGCACTGTTTTGTCTTTGTTTCTTCGCGCCTGCTTTCCATCTTTTCTTTTCAGTCTCCATTTTCCAGTCTGTTTCTACCTCTTCTTAAACCGTTTAGGTTTTTCTGGTCCATTTTAAAATATGTGAAATGGGGGAAGGGAAATATTGCAGTGTAAGAACTGAAGAGAAACCTTCCCACCTTTAAACAATTCCAGGCAGCTCCTGATCTGGAGAGAAGGTAAAATCTCGGGAAGTGAATAGGTTAAAGAGATAGAGGAGATTTTACTAATGAAGGAAATAACTTGACAAAGACCCTTCTTCTGCCTTCAATCCTAGAGTCGATACCACTGGTAGTACTGCAACTAACTAACTAAGTAACTAACCAAGAACTCCATGTGGCTGAGTCCTCCTGGAGAAGTCGCCAGTTGCTCAACTATTCAAGAATTTTCCAACATTTTATGGAACCCGAAGATTCATAACCGGCTTCACTATCCTGAGCCAGATGAATCCAGCCCACTTCACACCATCCCATTTCTCCAAGTTTCGTCCTATTATTTTCCTCCAAAAGGCGTCTAGGTCTTCCCAGTGTTCCCTTTGCTTCTGACTTTCTCACATGTTGCATTCCGTTTCGTCCAGTACGTGCTACATGCTTTGTCCTTCCCAACCTGCTTGACATGATTGTCTAACTATATTTGGCGAAAAATACAAGAAATGAAGCTTTACGCTCTCTTAGCAGCAGACTCTCTGCTTGTGCATTCCAGGAACTGTGTGCTGATCAGGCAGAACGGACATAAGGATGTCATCTGGCACGGCTTCCTGGAACCGTTTAGTCCTCAGCTCTGGATGCTGGTGATACTGACTAAAGTGGTGATAGTCCTCTGCCTGAAGACGTTTAACCACATAAAGCTGCGGTTCTTCGGAAGAATGTCATCAGAGTCACCAGACTCACACTGCGCTGTCTACGTCATGGGCGTGTTCTACATGCAAGGTCAGCAGCGACTGGCAGGAGCGACTTTCGTATCTGAACTGATTAAATAACTAACTGACTGATCAAGCAATCAGGCAACTGAAAACTGAAGAAATAATTTTAGGATTTGAGGTTCTCACATCGGTAGTTATGAAGAGTTCTGTCTACTGTGATATAACACCTTGAAGCTTCATGAAAGTCAAACGACATTTCGGTTGAACAAATCACCTTCATCTTCACGGTCGAAATACAAAAAAAAAAAACAGTGTGAAAGCAGGTGGCCAGCAGAACGGATTACAGAGCGTTATATCCCATAAGATTGTAATCTTCACGAAGTAAAAATTATCTCACTGTATGCTGGGCTGTGAGTGTGACAAAGTCACTGAAACGACAACTTGCCTCAGATGGAAGAAAGCAGCCCCTTGGATCAACAGCCCCCCCCCCCGCCCNGCTTTCCTCTCCAGGGCGTTTCGTTTCTCTTGGCTCTATGAGATTCCTGTTTTGGATTGGGTGACATAGTTCCGTAAAGTCTGGAAGGGGACACATCAGTAAGCAGACGGTAGGGGTGCTTGAGCGCCGCTGTCATCCATACGTGTACGGCCTTGTTCTGCCTCCCCCACGACTGACTCTGTGACTCGGTAAATAATGGGTACTTATTTGACTGATATAATGGCAGTGTGACTAACTCACGGAATGGATAGTTGATTAACAGATCGATTTATTGACCTACCAACCAAGTAATTAATTTTAGTAATCGTCTGTCTGAGCCACACCTAAGGCGGCTTGTCTCCTGATTCTCAGAGTGGAAACCCAGTCTCAGTTCCAGACCTGTCCGTAGGGAATTTATGGGGCAGATGTTTCTCATGGTACTTCTGATGTCCCCTGCCAATTTGTATTCCACTTATAGTTCAGTCTCGTCTATCTTCGGGGCTGATACAGTGGAACCACCTTCAGTCGCAGTACTAATGGTCTTCATTCCACTAAGCTCCAATAAATAAATAAAACTCTTGTACAATTTTAGCTAATTTTTAAGATGCATGGGCACGCGATACCGTAGTTGATTGAGGTGCTATGCTATAAGCCGGAAGATCGCGGGTTCGATTCCTGATGAAGTTATTGCATTTTTCAATTGATCTAATCCTTCCAGCCCTGCTGAGGGCGGCCGGCGCGTATTGCTAAAAACCTCACCGCCATCTGTAAGCCGATTGTCTAGATAATGTGGGAGCCTCAACTTCTCATGGTCTGTTACAGGGATAGCTTTACCTTCCCTTTCCCATTGTAACGACAAAGGGTGATCCTAAAGTATAGTTGGAATTTCCGTGGCCTATAAATTCCAAACCTTACGTTCCATGAAAGCTGCGAACGTTGAAGTTGTTTAGCAGTACTGATGCTATAGAAAACAAACGTTTCTGAATTACACTTTCAGTAAGCAGTTTCATTTAATTCTTTCCGATTTCAAAATTATAGGCCACGGAAACACCAACAATAATTACAATCACCCTGTACAACGCAATTAAAGCTTACGTCTTGACACTATTCTGAGCTAGTTCAGTTCCCTTCCCATCTGATCCTTCTTTTCCATGAGGCCGCTTTCTCATGTCTGCATTTTTTAAAAAGAGCAAAATAAGTAAGTTAAGTGTCTTTCAGGCGTGAACAATCAGACGCGATTCTACTCACAGAGGGCGCTGTATCTCATGGCGCAGCTAACGGCGCTGACTGTGTACACAGCATACGCAGCCTTCCTGATCTCCTTCCTCACCGTGCAGAAGTTCTCACTTCCTTTCAACTCTCTACGGGAACTCATCGACATTGGTTCTTACCGGCTGGGAGTTCTGGCGAATTCTGGTCAGCTGAACAACTTTAATGTGAGTCACGTGATTTATATTGATGGTTCCCAATCCCTTTCTGGTAAGTACCTGAGACGGGTGGGGGCACGCGGTAGCGTAGTTGGTTGGGGCACTATGCTATAAGCAGGAAAGGCGCGTTTTCAAGTCCCGATGCGGTCATTGGATTTATTTTCGCTTGACCTAATCCTTCCAGCCGCACTATGACCTTGGGGTCGACTTAGCCTCTAACACAAATGAGTACCAGGAATATACTGGGGGTAAAAGGGGCAGTCGCGTAAGGCTGACAACCTTGCCGCCATCTATGATTGTCTAGAAAATGTGGGAACTTCAGCATGTCACAAGCCTATGGGCCTCCAGGGGCTGTTACAGGTATAGCTTTACTTACTTACTTACCTGAGAGGAGTAGTGGTATTTCTAAGGGCCGATAGTGCATTCATCTTACTTTCACGTTACAAACAATATTTCAAAAGTAATTGTGCCTGTGATTCACCTAATTCTATGAAAAACTTAAGGCCTTATAGGCCCCCATCTCAAGTGGTGCCAACTGTACCAGTTCAGATACTTCATTTCTTTACATTTTCATACACTGAACTATAATTTATTCAGGGAGATGATAATGTAAGCTATTAACAATTTAATATTTGAGCAATATCATCATCAGTAATCTGTCAAGACGACAGGTCCAGAGTCTCTTCCAAAACAATTCCTCCATTTAATGCGATCTAGAGCTTTCTCCTTCAAATGACAGTATCCTCTTCTGTCCCCAAGGTCATCCAGCATCTTCTTACGTCTTCTTCCTCGTCTTCTTGTCACTTCTATCCGCCCATCTATCTTTCCTTCGATA
>NW_019744119.1:90846-136243 GCF_002891405.2 Cryptotermes secundus
CTTATTTCGTGTAGGATATTCCTCTGCTCACTGACTCTAAATAACACTTCTTCATTTCTCACATAATCGGTCCAACTGATCTTCTCCATCCTTCTCCAACACCACATTTCAAAACTTTCCAATATGAATAATGATGTCACGTGTGTTAGTGACTTGTAGACGGGGTTTGAACTGGTGAGTCGATTTATTTGATACCTGCAAGTCGTAACTAAAATGAATGATAACACTCTCAAGATTACTGAAATTATAACACATGAAATCGCGTCTTCAACTCTTCAACTGTTCAGCTGCCTTCTGAATTCTCTTCGACTGACGGCTTCTCAGCTGCGACTGAATGTCACACTTAACACTATCGTCGAGTCGAGTCTTATGTTACGACTGACGGTCAGTCGGCCAGTCTGTCTAGGAATAAAACATCCATCTGGGGCTTACGACCAGATTTTTGTTACTGTCAAACAGTTGTGGGTTTGTTGATATGGAGCGCTCTCTCTGACGAGTGGACGGGTCTGATGTTTACAATTGCTGCTGGTCCTCGAGTCCGAGTCTCGTGGGACACGCGACCATATTCTACACTCTCAAGAGTCCAAACTTCTATTTTTGTCGCCTCCTGCGACTCGCAGGATTACGGTGGAGTTACTCAACCCCGCCTTCACACGGGATACCCAACCCTCTATCGTCTACAACTGCTGTAGGTTATAACCGTACTTCCCTCGTTAATATGATTTAATTGTGGTCATAACCAGTTTTTACATTGTTAGCACATAGTGGCGCACCTACAGCGAGGTATCATCCAGTGACCGTCTAGTTGTAATTCAACATAGTCCTCCTTAGACTTATAGTGCCACTATTGTCATTAACGTTTGCTCCTAGTGTTATCTTCCGTCGAGGTAGGCAGGTATTTTGAGTTATAAATCCATGATTTGACATCTTACGAGACCTTCAAGAAGGGGCCTTGAATTGCCTACCCGTGTACCTTGGAGACCTGAGAAGGTGTAAGATAAACATCTCGGTAAATAAATGCGGGACTAGCGCGTAGCATGAACCATAAAGTATAAGAGGCTTAAACTTGGCGGCGGTCAGGCATACGACCGTTCAAATGACTAGACTGCCGTGGTAGCTAATACTACTAGGAAATATATATATACATATATAAAGAGCATAATCTGCTGTACCTAGCCTGGACTGACAGAGGCTGTGTATATATTGTACATAGAAGTAAGGATTAAGTGTGTATTTGTAAATGTATGTAAATACAGAAAATAGACTTAATACAGACTGACTGACAGATGACAGACCCGACCTCTCGTCAGAGAGGGCGCTACACATGGACAGGACGGTAACTTTCATTGAAAAGAAATATCTGGTCATGAGCCCCAGCTGGGGCTCGACACCAAGACCGACAGACTGACTGACCGTCAGTTGTAACATGACCTGACCTGACCTGACCTGAGCATGAACCATGGCTGTCTCTTGTGTTCCGGTAATGGCCACTTAGGGACTTGTGGCTGGGAGCTACCTGAGGGTGAGTGAACACACAGTGTGGAGTCGAGATGCGGGAAAAATGGAAGTGATTTACAGGAGGAGATAGCGAGTGTGTTTATGGCCAGCAAGATTGGACTGAACTGGGGTGAATATAAGTAACGATGACAACGGGAGTGATCAGTGAAAGGCGAGCTTCATGGAGGACTGATGTAAAGATTTAGGCCGCGCCATACCTCAAGCGGTTAGTAGCTGGCTTCCCACCGCAGCGGTCCGGGTTCGAGACCGGGTCTGGTCAAGCGGGATTTGTGGTGGAAAAAGCGGCCCTGGGGCAGGTTTTATCCGAATACTTCAGTTTCCCCTGTCAATCTTCATTCCACCAAATTCTCCATCATCATAATCACTCGGGGCAAGTACAATAGGCCAATCAGTGGCCGCCGTGACGAGTGGACCAGCTGGACTCCACCTTCCACTATAAGAAATATTTGTATTTTACTATCGTCACAAACCGTTAGATAATATTTAGCTTTTAGCGATTATTAGCTTCTCAATAGGGGCTGTGCTACATGGCTTAATTAATCCATTCCTAACTTGGACACAAGAGCAAGACTGTGAAACTTTCGATCAAAATAGTGGATCTTGTGGCCGATACTGGAATCCTAGACACAGACACAGGGCAGCCAATCGTTGCGCTATAATATACTTCCGTTTGAATGCCTCTGCCGTTACGCAAATTGGAAGGAAAGGACAGCATGTTCTGTGGCGCCCTAACTTCTGCTTATTCTTTATTTCTCTGAAATAGTCCCACGCCCCGTATTGGAGACAAAACCTCCTTTACCGAGGCTTTTCCCTTGACGGACACCTAGCGTCAATTTTCCACCTCTCATGATCCATTTATCTTCTTCAGAGAGGCCTAGCGTCTTCATTGGTTCCGTTAAACAAAGGGAGCATAGTACAAGAAGTTCTGGAAGGAATTAACCCTCTGCTTTCCTTTGATATGACACGAACCACACAGAAAATGACGCGTAGAACAATTCTTCTATTGGTGCGTGTGTACTTGTTCCAGCGGTAACGTTTTTAGTGAGCCGTTACCTAGCACCAATGGGGGATATACATAGAGACACACAGACTTATGTGAGGGATTTATGAAGTACGCAGTTGAGATGGGTTCAGGTGCCATGACATAAATATCAATCTTCGTAAGGACTGGCTGAGCTACTGAGAAATTGATAGGGGTATAAGCAGACAAACACACAGCATGGATCTGTTATGATCATTGCCGTGATGGGCAACGACAAAGATCGTAACAGATCCAGCAGCATCAGAGGACGCGGAAGAACAGCGGGACCCCACAAACAAGTGAAAGTGCAACCAACATAATAAGTTGAACTTTAATTCACGAACTTTTAACCGATAATAATAATTAAACTGGTTAGAAAGAACTGGACACAGTGGTGAGTGTGAGTGGGATGAGACTGTAAAACAGGTGTAAGTGAAAGTGTGACCAGTGACATGAATTGAGCTTCGATTCACGAAATATTAACTTTTAACAATTAAATTAGAATAATATTTTAACTTGTGTTTTATAAAAGAACTTGATATATTATTGAGTGTGAGCCTGAATAAGATACAGGGTCGAATAAAAAGCGAATGTGACCGCGTGTAATTATACAGCCGTGTTCGTACACCTGAGGATGACCTCTTGAGGTCGAAACATGTAGTGATAATAAAAAACGTGTTGTGTAGTCGGTAAATTGACTTTACTATTGAAAATATAATTGCTTAGTGTGAAGTGGGCGACTTCTTGATCTCCTTATATCCCCGTCAGTCGCTCCGGCTAGCTCGTACTACGGATTGATAAACAACTTATATTCGGGAAGTGAGCTTAAGGAAGAGAGAGTGGTTTGGCTGAGGGTAATACCCAGACATTTACAGGATTTGCTTGTTGGTTCATAGTTTATTTGGTGACATTTCCATTGGGTTACAATGTACAATGACGAATATTACGATGATAGGAACTAATTTTGATATAATGTGAAAGGAATAGACAATTTAAAGTAATATGTATATTTACGTGTATTTATTTACTTACGGTTTATTTAACGGCATTTTTAGTAGCTCAGTGTATATGATTGAATGACCTTTGCTTATTCTCTGTCAATGTATATTCTATTTCCACCGGTCGGTCGGGTAAATTGCTGCTTTTCATCGTCAGCACAGTCATTCTTCCTGTCGAATCCCACAGAACTCCAGGCTATGAGAACGGTGCATTTTATATTCTAGTTTGAATAGAGTTGCTATTAAGGTTGTCCTGGATGAAGACTTGGTAAATAAAGTCGAGTTAAACCTTATTTCCACGTATTAACATGAAGAGAGATATGCTAGAAAATTACTATCCTATAATTCAATATAAATGTTGAACTTGTAGAAGACAATAAACTATAAAATATTCAATTCATCCACCAATTCGTCAATGGCTCTACAACCCTTTTTTGGGCCCTGACCTTCTCTTCAGGTTCTTAATCCTACACAAAATCGGTAAGACTCCTTGGACGGGGGATCAGCATGTCGCAAGGCCGCTGCCTACACATGACAACAGAAATACAAAATAGACGCGCATACAAACTTCCATTTCTTTCAGTGGGATTCGAACCCACGATCCCAGCGTTCTAGCAAGCGAAAACAGTTCATGCCTTAAGGCGCGTCCACATTACTCGTGGTCGTGTGACTCGCTATGCTCGCGAGTAATGTGGACGATATGACAAGTCACGAGACATGCACATTTTAAATTTTTAATTTAAAAGCTATAGCCAATAAATTAAAATACTACTACAACCTATACACACTACGAGTAAATATAAGGATCCTCACTCGCCGAAGCTTGGCGAGCAACTGAAGTAGTGTGGACGAAGATTTACGGGCATAAGTAAAAGCCAGACGAGTCTTCCGACGAGCACGAGTAATGTGGGCGCGCCTTTAGGCCCTTTGCACACGGTGCAACTGTGGTCGCAGCGCCGTTAGTGGCGCTTCTGCTGGAAGCTTCAATTGTATAGCCTTTTGTACACGGGGCCACCGTAGTCGCGCCACCAGGTGGCGCTTCTGCTGAAAACTCGAGGCCGCTTGGCCACTGCGATCGACCATAAAACATTCAGTCAGTATTCTGCAGGCTGCGGAAATTAACTATAAGAGACACAATACTGTAAGAGCCAACGTAATTTTCCATATATTTCAAATGTAGCGTTTCCATTCCTATGCCATGCTTAGCTGAACCCAAACCGCTTGGCTGTGTTTAGCGATCCCTAATGTTACTCATAAGAAGATTGATGACGCCACGCTTTGAGCACTACTAACTACTGAAGGCTTATCCTGGCCACGCCGAGCGCAACACAAAGACCGTTTGACGAAACTTAACTATTTCTTTGGTTTGGAGAATGGTTATGCTGGTGCTCCCAAAAACACAGCACAGATAGGAGTTAAAACAGTGTCACTGCTGTCATGTCTCCGAAACCCATAAACATTGGTGGCGTTGCCAACGTTACAGTATTGAATTCCTGTCACTCGGGTTGTATAGCCTGGAAAGACAGGATCATTAGTGGATACATATCTATTTAGCAACTTAAGTACATAGTGACTAAGTTAGTGACTTTGCTATGCATCTAATTCGCAAATGTATGTTGCAGAATGCAACTGATGCCCTGATGAAGGAAGTGTACGTTAAGCTTATAGCCCCCGACAAGGATCAGCTACCGATATCTATCGAGGAAGGTATGCAACGAGTCTGTGACATCGACAACTACGCATTCATGACGTCACTGGACGTAGTCCTGGGACTACTAGACCGCATCACCTGCAAACTGTCCAGTGTCCTTGGCGCATCCATACCCGAAAGCCTGGCCATGAGCATTGCCAAGGGGAGCCCCTATCGGGGTCTCATTAATTACAAGTGGGTACCACTGAGCTTTATATCAGAAAGTAAAGTAAAAGTAAATTTGTTGGTTTATTTAATTAAGCGCCATGCCATGAAGACATAGGAGGAAGTGAAAACAGATTCAGGTTTCGTTTACTTTGTTCCCATTTAACCAGTTCCGGTGCTCACTGGGTAGGAGACTGCGTGGGCAGCAGAGCCTGTCTGGACGCCGTGATGAGGAGAGGGAACTTGCGTTTCCTAACCAATGGTCCAGGTGACGTAGATCGTTATTTTCATGTTGGTCGACTGCCAACATACCTAGGCGTGCTGATTTATCGTCTATTTCACCCGAGTTAATTTGTATTCTGCGTAAAATTAGTCTGGGGTAAGGCTTTGAAACCATTCCAATCCGTGAATTTTGAACCGGTTGCGAAAGGTTCCTAGCTGTAATAGATCTAGTATGTGGGATACGACTGGTAGCTGAACGGGGCCCAGGACATGAGAGAAAATGGCATTGACAACGAATATTCTTTTGAACCATAATATTAAGCACGCCACAACCTTTCGCAGGAGGATAATAAGCAACGCCGTGGAGCTGAAATCTCAAATTCATGTACATGTATATCAAATGAATACAAGTGGCTAATATAGATTAATGTCCAAAGCTCGACAGGTCACTGATGTCTGTACCATTCCAGGCGTGGCCTGCCGCAAGTAGCTTACCTACCTGTGTGCGAATCTCTATGGATTATTTTGAAACAAGCGGCAGGTCTCACGGTTATGGTCAATGCTCTTCCTAACTAAAACAACAGTTCCACATTTTCTTCTCGGAAGGACTTCGTTCAGACAAAAGTGATAATTAGAAATACAGGAACACTAATGGTATTCCAGATGCATCCCTGAGAGCAAGGACACATCTACGTGGTAGAGTCATTAAGTTCGTGGAATGTGGTTTTATCGCATCATATTACAAGGTATTCATATATACTTACACAGATCCACATCGGACCTCAGAATAGTTGTCGTTGGCCACTATGCAAGTCTGCCAACGTTGATATAGCTAGCGAAAACATTGCTGAAACATATTGGCAGTAAATTCCCGTACGGCGCTTTGCGGCCGTTCCACGAACTTACTGACTGTGGCAGTGTACGTAAGATTTGAAGCTGCTTACAGAACAAAATGTGGAAAATGGTGCAGTTATGAGGAGGGAGAACTGGGACCTGAGTTCTAGACGAGACAATGGGAGTAAAGTGAAGAGTGGAAACATTGTTCTGTCTTTAAAATGAGTAGCTTTACAAGATAAGGTTTACTGTGACTAAGCTGCTGTTGTAGCATAAGATACGTAAGACAGGCAGTATCTACTTTGCAAAGCCTGTACTGACAGAGGACTTGCGCAGAAAAATGAAGACTTTTCAATAGCATGCTACTGTACATGTGCGATATGTACACTTGAAAAAAAGCCAAGCATATTCATGAGACAAACCCATCCTCTCGTCAGAGGTCAAAGTCCTCTCGCTCGAGAGAATGTTACATAAGGACTTTGACCGCAAGGGTTGAGTTGAAAAGAAATATCTGATTCATGAGCCTCAAAGGGTTTCACGCCAAGACGAAATGATTGGCGGTAAACCGCCAGTCGCAAAGCAACTCTGACTTTGGAAGAATTATTGATATACATAATGACTGGATGAAAAGGGGAAATAGGGAAATGTCAGGAGAAAATTGGCCTTTCATAAAGCCTTAAATAAACAAAGTCTATGAAGAAGAGACAAACAGAAAAGTTGTTGATTTGGAGAACAACAATTTGAGACATAAAGAATGAGAGAAAATAGAAAAGTAGGGAGAAAAGGATTAAACAAATACGGTATACACTGGGTGAATCTGGTGTTAGTATTTTTACTTCAGGGACCCAGGAATTCTTCGCTGTTCGGTCTGTATTCCAGTGCCTAATTCGGTGTCTTCATACACAGTTCTGCCTACCCCTGCTATTCCTCAGGCTCTCCTGTTTCAGCTTACAGGCCATGTTCCGCAGTGGCACCATCAAGAGGTTGAAGCAACGGTCGTGGCCCAGCAAGCTGCTCCCTGAGAGACCACTTTGGCACTCAGTGGACTTCTCCAGCATACTTCCCATCTTCGCAATTCTGGGTGCCGGGTTCGTGGCATCTCTGCTGCTCCTGACCGCGGAGATTCTTGTTGTAAGACGACGCCAGCATGGATAAACAAATATTTCCATCTCAGTAATGTTTTGTGTTCCACAGAAACGAACTGAACCTCGAAGTCACTAAATGTCTCACAGTTTTATGAGACTTTGTATATTGTGTAAGTCAAAGACAGTAGGTAGAGCTAGACGTTGATTGACGATATTATTAAGATGGATATTAAAGAAATGGGCTGTGGACTACATTGATTTACTTAGGATAGGATTCGATGCTTTTTTTTTAGTAAAACTTGAAATGAAATATTAATGTCTCAGTCCCCTTACCTAGGTAAACATCGTCATTTCCATGATGATCCTGCTTCATGGAATCAGCTGGAAGGAATAGATCACGGACTATTCGCAGGACCTCTATTAATACTTTAAAGCATATAATTTATCTAAATAGCACTTAAATGTGAAAGTCCTCCTGCACAATGAATACACAGAGACTCCCTTACAGAGATCGGCGCCAGCAAATAGTCTTTAGTTAAATTATAGCTGCTTATTCTGAGAATCATTCGAAACACACACAGACACCTGCCAACAAAATGCAAGTGCTCTTAACGTTAAAGCAGGTGGCACACAAAGTAATCAATGTGATTTAAAAGTATAACTGTAACGGATATCTAATGTCGAATGGAAGAAGAGGATGACCTAGTACAACAGTAGTTTTCGAAATGTTTTACGAGCCTTCTGGGAGGGGGGAAGTAAGAAATCTGCGCTTTTGTGAAAAATTGAGTCACATTAATTTCGTGCCCTGTCAAACCAGGTCTGCATGTTCCTTAAGTCCATGGGACTGTATGGTCTAATTGTACTCGATTTCCTCTGTTCAATTGTAACACTCCCCTCAGTTCTGAGACTTACAGAATTCCTCATGAGCTGTTCTGCCTCAATAGGGACCTACAGGCATTGATGCTACCCTTTTATATAATTCCCGACACGGCGTAGATGAGGCTTGTGGCATAACGCGTGCCACGGGTGTGAGAAATTGATACGTACACCTTAATAAAATAGCTAAGGTATAAACTCCTGTAACAGGCCGTGGAGAACCATAGGGTTGTGAGTCGTCGAGGCTCCCAGATTTTCTCTAGACAATCAGTTCACAGATGGCGGTGAGGTTGTCAGTCTCACGCGCCGGCCGCCCTTTACCCCCAGGAATATTCCTGGTACTCATTTCTGTTAGAGGCCAAGTCAATCCCAGGGCTGGAAAGATTAGGTCAAATGAAAATTCCAATGACTTCATCGGGAATCGAATTCGCGATCTTCCAGCTTGTAGCAGAGTGCCTCAATCAACTATGCTAGTAGGCCTTAATGGGGAAACTAGAGCCAGAAGGCTGACACATATCATTTCCTGTGTCTAAAACATCTTTTATATTGCGTCATAGTCACGCAGGGTTACAGATCTTTACTAAAAAGTTTTCCCTGTGCGTAACTAATTATGCACTATGCCATGACGGCGTATGGGGGAGTGGTTGTATAGATTCATATTTTCTTGACCTCGGCACTAGTTAGAGGTGAGTAGTCAGCTTCACGCCTCTGTCGTTTAACACCAGGGGAAAGAGCCCCAGGTACCCATTGGATAGACTGGGTGGATTCCAGAGCCGGCCTGGACGACTTGGAGAAGATAAATTATGGTATGCTTGAGCATAGAGTAGTCTACCAAACCCTGAATAAACACCAAATTATAGACTGTTACCGATATATTGATGGCATGTTGATCGTATACAATGAACAATACACAAATATATAAAACACGTTAAACGAGTTTAATAATGTACACCCTAAAATAAAATTTACAGTGGAAAAAGAAACACAAAATAGGATAAATTATATTGATATGATAATTATCAGGGAACACAACAAATTAACATTCAACATATATCGAAAAGCCGCCATCACAGATTCTATTATACATAACGATTCATGCTACCCAAACGAACATAAAAGATCAGCAGTAAACTATCTATTAAACCGTATGAACACACATCCCCTCACCCAAGGCAATAAGGATCACGAACTGACAATTATAAAGGAGATACTAAAGAACAACGAGTACTAAAAACTACCCATAAATTTCCGATATCAAAATGAAGTGCCCATAAATCCTACATAAACACAGCTAAATACACAAAAAGAAAAATCAAAATATGCCACCTTCACATATTTTGGACCAGAAACTAGAACCATCACTAACCTATTTCGAAATACAAACCGTAAAATTGCTTGCAAGACAACCAATACAATCAAACACCGTTTGAAATATAAAGGAATACCAGGAGATACTTATGTGCAAGCAGAGTGATACCAGCCACAATGCGGTGAATTCCCTCTCAAATATATCGGACAAACGGGCCGCACATTCAGAGCTCGCAACAGAGGAAACATAAGTGCCATCAGGACTAATAAACAGCACCCTAAAGTCGCACTACACGTTTTGGAAACTGGACATACATTTAACATGATGGACCTGATCATGAAAGTATTACATACAGAGAGGAAAGCACCAAAACTCAAAGATATTTTATATACAAGACAACGAAGAAAGGTCTACAGGCGGACGAAACGTTTACAGATATACATAACCCGATATTTGACATTATACGAAGTAGTAAAAACACACACACCAAATAGCCCGACCCCTTCCTCATCTCTCCAACCCCCCAACAGTCTCCACCCCCACCTCATACTACTCGACTCACTACAGACATACCCACATATACAAATACACCCCAAACAATTAGTCTCGACCGTCTAGACCGAACTGTGACAGCATCAACACAGGGAGCAGCCCGCACATATCAAATATACGTAAGTACATATACTAAATAACCTAATAATGAATTTAATAACAACATACCTACAAGCTTCTCCTTAAAATAATTAAAAAAACTCTTACAGATCACTCTAAGTAAACAAGTTGTTGGGTGACATACAGAATAAAGAGCATAAGCTCCACAAAACGATAGTAAGGTCAAAACCACACGACCTAATTAATGAGAGAAGATCCCTATGCGCAGTCGCTCTTTCTACCAGAAAGTAATATCAACATAGAGTGGTCACAAAGTTTTAAACAGATTTATCATAAAATATTTCATTTCAATTTTTATAGAATTTTAATTTTAGTCTTTAATTTTAAATTTTATCAAATTATTTAAAATATTAACTGAAAGATTCAAAGAAATCTTAAAATATAAGTTAGATTTAGTGGGAGTAAAGGGGGTCAAATGGGACGAAGGTGCCATCGAACCAGCAGGAGACTATACATTTTTCTATGGAAAGGGGAATGAAAATCATGAATTAGGTACAGGTTTCTTCATGCATAAGAGAATCGTATCAGCAGTTAAGAGGGTAGAGTTCGTTAGTGACAGGATATCACATATAATACTAAAAGGTCGCTGGTGTGATATCGTTATGAATGTTCACGCCCCAACAACTTACTTACTACCTTACTCATGGAGCTGAGCCCTTCTTGAGTAGCCGCCAATTCTGCAGCTACTCAAGAATTTCCCCGCATTTTACGGAACCCGAAAGTCTATTTCCCTGTTCACAAGATCCATCCACTGATCCCTATCCTGAACCAGAACAGTCCAATCCATATTATCCCATCCTATCACTCTAAGATCAATTTTAATATTTTCTACACTCCTACGCCTTGGTCTTCCCACTGGGCTTTTTCCATCTGGCTTTCCATCAATATCCTACATGCATTCCTCTTCTCCCCATTCGTGCTACATGCCCTGTCTACCTCATCCTCATTGACTTGATTATTCTAATTATACTTGGAGAAGAGCACAAGTTAAGAAGCTCCTCATTATGCAGTTTTCTCCAACCTCCTGTCACTTTATCTCCCTTCATTCACGCACCAACACAAGATAAAATTGATGATATAAAAGACAGGTTCTGGGAAAAACTAGAACATGTGTTTGATAAATTCCCGAAGTACCGTAGGAAAATTTTGTTAGGAGATTTCAATACCAAAGTAGGGAGGGAAGACATTTTCAAACCAACGATTGGTAATGAGAGTTTTCATGAAATTAGTAATGATAATGGAGTTAGAGTAGTAAACTTTGCCACATCAAAACATCTTACTGTCAAAAGTACAATGTTCCCACATCGTAACATCCATAAATTTACTTGGACATCTCCTGATGGGAAGATACACAATCAAATGGACCATATTTTGATAGATAGGAGAGGGCACTCAAGTGTACTTGATGTCCGATCATTCAGGGCAGCAGATTGTGATACTGACCACTACCTGGTGGTGGCAAAGGTTAGGAAAGACTGGCAGTGAGCAAACAAACACGCAGAGTTCATATGGAGAGGTTCAATCTCAAGAAATTAAATGAAGTAGAGGGTACAGAGCAGTATCGTGTTGAAATCTCAAATAGGTTTGCGGCTTTGGAAAACTTGGAAACTGAGGTGGATGTTAATAAAACTTGGTGGGAAACTATTAGAGAGAATATAAAAATGTCTACCAAGGAGAGTCTAGGTTATTATGAACTGAAGGACCATAAATAATGGTTCGATGAAGGATGTTAAAAATTATTAGACCGAACAAAACAAGCCAAATTGCAATGGTTACAGGATCCAAGCGAGTTATGGGGTTAATCTGAACAATATAGGACGTGAAACCAGCAGGCATTTCAGGAATAAAACTTATCCAATATTCTTTCTCAAAATTTAGTCCATACATAGATAAAATTATTGGGGACCATCAGTGTGGGTTTTGATATGGATCAGATATTTTGCATTTGTCAGATATTGGAGAAAAAATGGGAGTACAGTGAGATGGCACAACAGTTATTCATAGACTTCAAGAAAGCCTATGATTCAGTTATGAGGGAAGCATTGTACAATATTCTAATAGAGTTTGGGATACCCATGAAACTAGTTAGGTTGATTAAAATGTGTTTGAAAAAACGTATAGGTAAACATTTGTCTAATAAATTTCCTTTTCAGAATGGTCTAAAACCTGGAGATGTTTTATCGCCATTCCTTTTCAACTTTGCTTTAGAATGTACCGTTAGGAAGGTCCAGGAAAACCAGGTGGGACTGAAATTAAATGGGACACATCAGCTGTTGGCCTACGCCGATGATGTGAATCTACTGGGTGATAATATAGATACCATAAAGAAAAACACACAAACTCTAATTGACGCTAGTAAAGAGGTTGGTCTAGAAGTAAACACAGAGAAAACAAAGTATATATTGCTATTTCGTCACCAAAATTCAGGGTACAATCATGACATAAAGATAGGTAACATGTTTTGAAAACGTGGAAAAATTAAGATATTTGGGAACAACGATAACAGATCGAACCCTGATTCAGGAAGAAATTAAGAGGCGATTGAACTCGGGTAATGCTTGCTTCCATTCAGTCGAGAACATTTCGTCTTCTCCTCTGCTGTTAAATACATAAAAAGTAGAATATACAAAACTATAATTTTGCCTGTGATTATATATGGGCTTGAAACTTGGTCTCTGACATTAAGGGAGGAACATAGACTGAGGGTGTTTGAGAACAGGGTGTTGAGGAGAATATTTGGACCGAAGAGAGACGAAGTGACAGGAGGTTGGAGAAAACTGCATAATGAGGAGCTTCCTAACTTGTATTCTTCTCCAAGTATAATTAGTGTGATCAAGTCAAGGAGGATGTAGTGGACAGGGCATGTAGCACGAATTGGAGGGGAGAGGAATGCATGTAGGATATGGATGTGAAAGCCAGTAGGAAGAAGACCACTGGGAACACCAAGGCGTATGTGGGTGTACAATTTTAAAATTGATATTAGAGAGATAGGATGGGAGGGTATGAATTGGATTGATCTGAGTCGGGATAGGGACCTCTGGAGTGCTCTGGTGAACTCGGTAATGAACTTTCGGGTTCCATAAAATGCTGGAAAATTCTTGAATAGCTACACAATTGGCAGCTTCTCAAGAAGTACTCAGCTCCATAAGTGAGTGAGTGATTCAATTTATGCATTTAAAAACTCTCAAGAGGATCCTTATTTGAAGAATTAGATGCAAAATTTCAGATGCAATTCAACAGCCGAGACTGGTATCATTGTACTCCTGATGATGACCAAGTATAAAGTTCGAAACATGTAGCGTCAATAGAAACAAATGTTGATGAGTCTACTTTATTTTTAAGTAGAGAATATTGTTGTGTAGACTGCATACTGCCGGTCACGGTAGCCGAGCGGTCTAAGGCATGCACTATCTTCGCTCGCTTGGAAGCCGGGATCGTGGGTTCGAATCCCACTCAGGGCATGGATGTTTGTGTGCGTTTTCATGTGTTTGTGTACAGGTAGAGGCCTTGAGACGAGCTGATCACACGTATGTCTAAGATCTAGAGAAACCGAAGTGAACGGAGAAGTTCATGGAGGTAGGCTTGGGCCCACTGGGGCTGTAGTGCCAAGGAAAAAGGAAACGACTGCTTACTTCTATACACATTATATACCTTATTTATAACACACAACAGGATGCATACTCGTATTAAAATTGCAAAAGTAAATGTCCCAAACTTGTTCTAGAAGACAGACAGTTTGAACCAATTTAACTTTGTCAATTTGGAACGAAGTGAAATAAATAAAAAATAGGAAAAAAGACGACAATGTAAATATGCTGTTATTATAATTAACTCTCATTTTATTTTAGAGAGTCGATTGTCTAGATAATGCGGGAGCCTCAAGGTCTCACAGCCCAGTGGGTCTCCACAGCCTGTTACACGGATAGCTTTACCTTTTCCTTGGGAAAACTGCTGAGAAACTTAAGCTTTTGTGTATAGACTTTTCACCAGTTGAGACTATCTGTTTCTGACGTCTTTTTATCTTGTGATGAACCTGCGAACAGTGACAATTTTCCATATCTGATTCCTTCTCATTCCTCAGTTGAACTTTCAAGAATTTCAGACAATAAAATTGTACTAGGCCATGTTGCAGTGTGGAGTTTGTGAAAGAATGTCACTGCGGAAGAAAATGGGGCTATAATTCCTCTGCATAAGAAAATCGCCTTGATCCTCCGTGATGATATAGTAGCAGAATATGCCGACAGATCACAGAAATGCGTCGGTTTATTCATAACATATTCTTGATGCCTCTATTTTATATTTCTTTTAGATTGTATTTCTACGATTTTATTATTGGGATGTGCGTACGTGGAGACAACAGCATTGTACGATAGTTCCAGAATTGTTTTATACCCTACATTATTGAACAAAGATATAGTACAGACAACTCCGAAATCACAGAACTATTGATCAGGGGGTGGGAAAATACAGCCATCTGTTGGGAACTGCCCCGTGAGATCCTCGTGTCCCGTCAGCCAAGATATTGTGAACCTTTGCATTCAGTATTACTTTTAGTCGCTTTTCCTTATTTCGAAAGAAATAAAAATTGGCTTACATGTTCAGCTTGCTCTCCCTGTGTCCGCATGTATATTCCCTCCAACAACTTTCGAAGGGCTGAAGCAATCCCTATGAGACTTGGTATTTCCTTCATGGAAACTGAGGCCTTTATCATCGGCGTTCTTCATAAATCCTTCCCGTCACTAATATCAACATTACAGCCTGACAATTACTGAGTAGTATTAAAGAGGTAGTATTGTGACATGAAGCCTGAAAGCAGGAATAGTTGAACCTAAAGAAACGAATGTTCCCGAAACACATACGTGAGTGATAGTTGTACGACTCTTCAGAGTTATGAGACTGAAAATTATGGTCATGATTCCCGTGAAACTCGGAAAAATAAATGACTGTGTTGATGAGACTAGAAGAAATTTATTTCATCTACCGACAAGTAAATTGTTTTGGTTTGAAAGAAAATTTCGTCATAAGTCCATATGGAAACCAGAACTAAGAATTACTGTGCTAGCGAAGGCAAGCAGCAATTTAATCGAAACCGAAAGTGAGACTCAGTCTCGCGATTCATTCGGAATCATGATGGTTCAGCGGACCCGACAAAAAAAAAATTGTGCTGTCGAAGACCAGCAACAGTTTACCTGAAACCCGAAGCCGAAGTAGGTTACTGAGTTCAGTCTCGCAATTCAGTCAGAGCTATGAGACAGTGAATATGGTCTTGGATCCCGAGGAGGATATGTCGAGAAATAATGTTCTTTTCCAGGTTCCAATACCACACATTTTGCGTTTTATATCCAATTTTGAACTATTTACTGACTCTCCCTCGTGTCTTGGTGTCATCTCCGATAGGAGGATGACATGGGAACTACGTACTGAAAGGTCTACTGCTAGACTCAAGCGAAATACACAAAAATAGATTCCCTATTCAGAATTGAACGTTTGAGCATTAATGTTAAATTTGTTCTTTATAAATTCCTAATTAGGCCAACGAAAGTTTAAGCCTGTCCCACCTGGGAGTCTGCGGCGGACGTTCACCTCTTGAAATTGCAGCGTCTGCAGAACAGATTTCCCCGCTCTGGTAGGAATTTGACAGGCACCTGCGCGTCTGATAATTTCATTGACTTTCAAAACTCCTTACGGGAACGATCGTATAACAAAATTGTGCAAGACACGGGCAGAAGTCTAACAAAATCATCTGTATCCGAATATACGCGCAACTGGACAAGGGAAGTTAGCGTAAAAGTATTAAACTCAGCGGCGGTCAAGTCTACAACCGTGTGACTAACTGCCGTTTCGGAGTGGTTTGATACGTTAAGAAAAACTTTCTGTAGAAGACTGGACTGAGAGGTATTCTGTGTATATCTCGCAAACATGTTATTCTTTGTAGTAAAATGACAAAGCGTTTATGGTGTTCATAAATAAAAATGGCCCTACCTGGACGCTGCGTGGGTGTTGTACACTTGTGCGATATTACAGTGGAACAAATGTTACGTCTAATGAGAAAGACAAAGCCCTTCTCTCGCCGGAGACGAGACCCCAGGTACAAACACATAAACGGTTTTGGAACAAAAAAAAACGGTCATGGATTCCATTTCGACGAACCCCGAAACTAAGAACGGGTGTGCTGGCGAGGGCCAGAAGCAAATTCCTGGGCTGGATTGGACTGGACTGTAGTGGTTTGTAGATTATGTAGATTGTTGGGAGTGTTGCAGTTGTTTGTAGTTACTAGTTATAAGCGTTCAATAAATCCAGCTTTCAATCCAAACCTTCCGTCTAAGCCAGAGTGTTTCAACCTTGTTCAATTCACGGCACACTAAGACTGTCAAGGGGCACCAGTAATCTTGAAGGAGAGAATTTATCGTTAAGAAGACGAGTAATATAATTATGTATAAAAGTTCAAGGGCTAAAATTCTAATGATTGTGATGTTACTTACTTACTTACTCATGGAGCTGAGCCCTTCTGGAGGAGCCGCCAATTTTGCAGCTACTCAAAGAGTTTCCCAGCATTTTATGGAACCCGAAGGTTCATTACCGTGTTCACAAGAGCCCTCCACTGGCCCCTATCCTGAGCCACATCAATCCAAACCATACCATTCCATCCTGTTTTTCTAAGATCCATTTTAATATTGTCCACCCACCTACGCCTTGGTCTTCCCTGTGGTCATTTTCCTTTTGGCTTTCCCATCAATGTCCTATACGCATTCATCTTTTCCCCCATTCATGCTACATGCCCACCTCATCCTCCTTGACTTGATCATTCTAATTATACTTGGAGAAGAGTACGAGTTATTAAGCTCCTCATTACGCAGTTTTCTCCAACCTCCTGTCACTTCATCCCTCTTCGGCCCAAATATTCTGCTCAACACCCTGTTCTCAAACACCCTCAGTCTATGTTCCTCCCTTAATGTCAGAGACCAAGTTTCACACCCATACAGAACCACAGGCAAAATTATAGTTTTGTATATTCTAATATTTATGTTTTTGGACAGCAGAGGAGAAGACAAAAGGTTCTGGACTGAATGGTAGCAAGCATTACCCGAGTTCAATTTCCGGGTGAATCAGGTTTCGATCTGTTATCGTTGTTCCCAAATTATCTGAATTGTGCCACATTTTCAAAACATCTGTTTCCTATCTTTATATCATGATTTTGCCCTGCATATTGGTGACGAGACAGAATGATTTTGGTATTAAGGCTGAAAACTTTAATTTACTAAGGTACAAATGGAATGAAACCGTTAGTAACAGAATTTGTAATGCACGTAACGAAATTTGTAACAATTGGAACATTTCTAGGCAATGACAATTTAACATTTTACCAAATCCATGAATCAACACGGAAAAATATGGGGAATGGAAAACCCATGGAAACGATGTTTTCTATGCGGTTAGTGCTTGAGCCTTATAAATACGAGTTCTGGAGGCGGGGTCGAATACCTCCACCGTGTCCCTGAGAGTATTAGGAGGCGACGAAAAGGAAGTCTCAAATCTGAGACAGTAAAATATGGCCGCGAGACCCAAGGGACTCGGACCCGAGAAAGACTGCACTGGCAAGGGTCAGCAGCATATACAAAAGACAGACCCGTCCTCTCGTCAGGGACGGAGCCCCACAAAAACAAGATTGTAACAGTCAGACAGTGATAAGTATCTGGTCATGAGCCCCAGATAGGGCTCAACACCAAGACTTGCTGACTGACAGTTAGTCGCAATGTGACTTTTTGACTTTGGTAATAAATGCGAGGTGTATGATTGAACTGTCTTCTGAATTATATTACGAATGAATGAACTTGATTCACGAATGAACTCTCTTTTGTAAGTTCGGGAAGATCTAATAGATGTCACCACACCGAACAGTTCGTCTGTTGGTTTCCTGTATCCGCTGTAGCGGAATCGCCTGTTCATCCCAAAATTCATCGTATCCACGGAAGCCTTTGCTGAATCTCTACCGACATGAAAATGAGTGTTAGCGAACCGTTACCTAGCAAACGAACTTCTAGTTGTTCGTTGTTATTCCAGCGTTCAGGCGGTGTTTACCGAAACTTTGTCTAGCAAACGATGGTTGGAATATCTGATACATGCACCTCTGTACAGACGCTAAGACATTGTAATACATCCAACTTTTTGAATATGGATAACGTACCAGCAGCATATGCAAAAAACAGGCTCATCCTCTCGCCAGAGAAAGCGCCCTACAAAAACAAGGCTGTAGTTGTTAAACAGTAATAAATATCTGGTCATGAGCCCCAGACAGCCCCAAGGCTTACTGTCTGACTGACCGTCAGTCGCAATGTGACTTTGTCTCTGGATAAGGAATAGAATGTGTGTGTCTGTGTGTGTGTGAGAGAGAGAGAGACAATTACTATAAGCAATATTATTGTTGTTAGTCTTCAGCCAGCGACCTTCAATTTTTCATGTTCGTCTGTGTATTCTGTGCAACTACAATAAATATCTATACAAAAACAAACTCCGTGGCTTGAGTCCGCAAACGAACTACACCGACCGAGCGACCGTATCTTGTCGGCGAAGTTAGTGCCAACTTTGGAGGATAGAGGGTGTCAGCGCAACGAATCCCCACGGCCGTTAATTTCGGTTTTATAGACCGAAGCCACTATTTCCTTGAACCAGCTCCTCAGTTATCCTCACGAGGCTGAGTAGACCCCGTTCCAGACATATTATTTCTCAGAAAATCTGGTATCGCCGAGAATCGAACCCGGACCTCTGGATCTGTATGCAGGAACTCTGATCACTAGACTACAGAGGTGGTCATACCTCAGTTCAGCAAGTGATTGTTTCTACATACGTACGGAACCCCACTCAGTCTTTCAGCCTTTCACTCTGAGTCCAAAATTTTGTTGATTGTAGTCCTCTTTCTCACAACGAAACAGTTATTATGTCCGTCTACAGGTTACCATGAGTTTCCGGAACAAACCTCATCCATGGCTTTCAAGCTAATTCTGTCAACACGAGCCAACTCGACGTCTTAAGGGGATTTGCGCCTGGAGTGAAGAACAAGGAGCTTCTGGATTCATAAACACTTGAAATGGTTTTGCTGCCAAATGCGAGCTCTACAAAGTTTGGCACACAAATTGATTTCTGATTCTCAAATATACGGCGTACAGTCTGTTACAGCGCGCTGTTCTGAGTTCGGAATCAGCTATCCCAATACCTACCTGACAGGAACCAGGATAGCGCAGTCGGTATAGCGACTGCCTACGGGCTGGACGGCTGAGGTGTCGGGTTCGAGTTCCGGTAGGGTCCAGAATTTTCTCCACGTCGTCTAAATCGGCTCTGGGGCCCACCCAGCCTTCTATCCAATGGAAAAAGGGGGGGGTCCAGGGGGTAAAACGGCAGGAGCGTGAAGCTGACCACCCACTTCCAGCTGGTGCCGAAGTCAAGAAAATGTGGATCTATACATCCACTCCCCCACACTCCTTCATGGCGTAGTGCTTAATTAGTTAAGCACCGGGACAACTTTAACTTTTACTTATCTGACAACATAGTCCCACGAATAAATATGCAAGTCTCATTTGCAGAAAGAGACACAATGTAATATACCACATTTCACGTTACCAAGCAGGAGAAAAGTTACCCAGTACCGAAGTGTGCAAGGGATAGAGATGCGTGTCACAAAGCCTCACAGCCATCCTCACCTTCCCGTGGTGCACCCTGTTACCATGCAGTAGAAAAGATACCCAGTACCGAAGTGTGCAAGGGTTGAAGATGCGTGTCACAAAGCCTTTCCTCCCTCACAGCCATCCTCACCACCCGTGGTGCGCCCTGTTCTCACTGACTGGACTCGGCACCAGCTTTACCACTCACGACTGTTCTGTTACACAGGCAATTCAGTTTGTATTAGTTTTATTGGCTTACATGACCAGGGGTAATAAAGTTTTGTCCCAGTTGTCTTATCAAATGCTTAGTTTGTAGTGAAAGGACGGTACTATATTAATAATAATGCCATCTTCTGGGATGTGGTGCCGTGCAGACCTTGTGTGAAGCAACGTTTCGAGGAAGGTATCGCTTCCATCTTCATGGTAGAGAAATCCGTGAGCGAGTAACCATCGTGAGCAAGTGTCCGATGCAAACACCTGCTCACACTGGTTCCTCGCCCACGGATTTCTCTGCACTGAAGATGGAGGCGATATATTCCTCCGAAACTTCGGTTCACACAATATCTGAACCGCGCCACATCCCTGAAGATGACATTCGTAATAGTCACCACAGTGATAACCTCAAATCTTACAATAGTCTATTAGTTCTTCCCGGAACTTCTTGTAAATTTGTACAGATTTTATCATTCCTCAAGCAATGTGGTAATGCATTTTTCCACAGGAGAAACGAAATTTACTTCAGATTATTTATTCAGAAGAAACCATCTGTTCCGCTCGTGAGAAATAATTTTAAAATATTGTTCTGAAGTGTTTCCGGCCCGGCGAAATGCTTGGAATCCCTATTCGAGCAGTGTGGTTGTAGAGTATGCCCGGTCCTCATCTACAGCAGGTCTACAGTGTAAACAATCTGAGAATTTTTCAAATTAAAACGCTGTAAGCAACACGAACAATTAGAAATGTGATTAATGATTAAATCAGGTGAAGAACAAATTTTACACCTGCCTGTCATTACGCGTTTTCGATTCAGAAAATGTTGTCAGCCCGCCCACTTTCATAGCGCAGAAGACAAAAGTGAGCAATACATTGATTTTTTAGTTGCTTGTATGGATGTGAAAAGCAGTATTTTCTTTGAGGAAAAAACGTAAGGCACCAAGGATACTGTTTCCTGGGATATGACGCCGTGTAGTCCGACAGAAGGCTACTGATGCATCAGAGGAAAGCACCGCCTTCATCATCAGGGCCGAAGAAAAGATCAGCAGGAAACCAGCAAGAAGTAGGTTGTGAATATTTATATTATGGTCTTTCGGGATGTGACGCAGTTTCGTAAAGTATGTAGGTGTCTATTGCTGTGTGATATATTGAAGAGAAGGTGGACAGGGTACAGAAAGTGTGTACTTATTAGATAAAAAGGACTGATTTTGTCCATAGTGTTTCTTTCTAAACACAAGGTTTCAAGAACTGAAATCGCTTCCGTCATCAAGGTGAAAAAGGAAATATTCTTACTCAGTCGGGTCCATTTGAGGGAGTTAGTGTTGAGCAATAAACCACTTGCACCCTGCTAGTTTTGAAAACGGAAACAGATTCAGTTCCCGAAACGTGTTGAAACACTCAAAGAGGATAGACAATTTCGAAAGCGATAGTCGTGTAAAATGTAAAACACCATTGTCAGAAATATTTATCCTTAATTAAACCGTTTAGATACGAATATGGTTGTTATCACATTGCGTTCAGTCATGTGATCCTCCCTAAAGCAGCAGACCCACACTCCAACGGAGAAACAGGCTAACGGTTTGACGAGAACTGTGTACACACGCCCCAAGTATGGTCAAAAGAGTCACCGGAACATCCAGTACTAACAGAAATACAAATATATTTTATAAGAAACTACCAAAGGAGTTGTTTGTATTATAATATCCTATTTCATCCCCATAGTGTGGGTGAACCAGCTATTACTAATTCCGTTGCCACAGTTCGTGTATAAGCTTTATATTGCCATGTGTAGGGTGGTACTCGCGACGAAAATGACGGCTTCTAGTTCGGATAATTAGATTTATTAGCACTTTGCTTACAAATTCTCTCAATCACATGTAAATACAGCGCTATCGCTGTTTCCACGATCTACACACACAATAGTCGTCTCCTGGTACCACAACTAAAACGTAGGAACTATTGCAGTCTCACTGGATTACACACTCTAAGTATTACATATAAACAAGTTCTTCAAATCACACTAAATCCTCGCAGGCCGACCTCCTGTACTCTTCTCTACTCCTGGTCCCAATTCACTCTTTTCGCGTGCTTCGGTCGCTACTGTGTTTTCGTAATTGTCCTCAACTGAACTGTGTCACTGAGAATTCAGAACTGAACTTGCACGGACCCCGCAGAAAGCACATAATCTATTGTCGAAACGTGTTTACCGAAACATTTCATATTAACGGTCGCGACGCGGACACATAGAAAACAATCTCCCTATTGTTGAGGTTGGTCTATCAAGCCGTTGTTTAGCAAAGCTGTGGTCATCTAGGTTACAATATTATTTTACATGTTTCGGCTCTTTTTGGCCATCTTCAGGTAAATTATACTCACTCTCCATTTTACTAATGTTTTACGCTATATTGGAAAAATCTATATGGACACTACATTATATAATTTTTCGTTTGACGTTCATGTATTTATACGAGTATATGCTCTTATTTACTCATATAAAAGAGTACGCTTCAACCTGAGGATGGAGATATTACAGCTCTGAAACGTTTATTTTAAATAAAAAAACAGGAAGATGGATAAAATACTTACATAACACAATAACTGTAGAATCATTACAGTTCTACCAGATGTAGACATGTCTGCATGTACCGAATTACCAGATTAATAAAAGCCTGCCTTGTGAGTTGTTATTGTACGACCACATAAAATGAAATTTTCGCTACAACAGAAGAAGTTCTATCGTGAATGTGAATAATGCATGTATCAGCAGATAAAGCAGAACAAGCTTGGAAGCTTGAAATGGCTTTTGAACATGGACGTCACGAAAGCTGAGTGGCCGAAAGCAATCAGGCAAGACTAAATAAACAATGGAGCCAATAATTAGTTGTGGCGAAGTGTTTCTGCAGCTGTTTCTGCACATTGGGCTTCATAAGCGCATTTTATGTTTCTCCACTCTCACATTTTGTGCCTTAATTTCCCAAAATATCCACTATAAAAAAAATACAAATCCTGTACTTAAATTCAGTTTCATTAGATTTTCTTATTCACATTTTTCAAGGTAGCTTCATATTGTGACCCATAGACACATTGCTAGGCAACGGTTCAGTAAGCACACCCCAAAGCCCACACGCTGAACACTGCTAGGTAACGGATCAATAAACACGCATTCTTGAAAACAGAAGACAGTCCGTGCTGAGGAGTTATAAGGGGACACAGTCAGAACACGGGACAGAGTACAACGGAGAAAAGGAGTAGTGAAGTGAGGTGAGAAGTCGAGGGTGTGTGAAATAGTGATTTGTGAACTGTTGTAACCAGTTGTAAGAAGGTCCAATGAATTCGATCATCTAATCCAACCCCGGATGCGTGACTATATATATGTACTTATGTATACACACATTATTTACATGTGCATGCATGGTACGAATATTTGTATAATTAACTAGTTAACTACATGGAGCTGAGCCCTTCTTGAGGAATAGCCAGTTGTGTAGCTACTCAAGAAATTCCCAGCATTTTACGGAACCTGAAGGTTAATTACCGTGTTCACAAGAGTTCTCCACTGATCCCTATCCTGAGCCAGATCAATCCTGTCTGTATCACTCCATCTTATATCTCTAATATTAGTTTAAATATTATCCACCCACCTACGTCTTGGTCTTCCTAGTGATTATTTCCTCCTTCGTTTCCTCCTAATATCCTATATGCAATCCTCTTCTTCCTATTCGTTCTACATGCCCTGCCCATCTCATCCTCTTTGACTTGATCGTTCTAGTTATACTTGGCGAAATGTTACTTTACGAAGATCCTCTTTATACAGTTTCTTCTTATAGTCGTTCGTATGTATAAATATGAGTATTGCTCACGTATGTGTGATTGGTCGGAACATTGTTAGAAATATGAATAAATCGTTCCATAACCTACCCCTAACGTGATACTCCCACCTGTAGGAGAGGGGAATGAGATGCACAAACATGGCATCGGATGCAGAGCAAATGCCCCTATCCAATTCCGAAAAGTCAATCATAGCAGAGGGTCATCGAAGAAGAATGCCGAGATTATAAAAAACTCTCACTCAAAAACTGTTAAACAATTCGAAATGATTCAAGCGTTGAAGTGCTAAGAAATGTCTGAAGTTTTATCTGGCCCCCCCCCCCCCCCCCAAAAAAGTCCATCAGAGTAAAACCTGGACTTCTGGGAGGCAAGAATATTTGCCTGCGGACCAAGGGATATCTGACGGTCAGCTTTGCGCACAAGTTGTATTGAATCGTCAACGGATAGAAGCATCCCAGCTTCGCTCGCGACCCACCATCACTGAACACAACAAAAAGTTGTTTCTTTCGCCGTATTTTAAAACTTGAATCATTTCGATATGTTTAACAGTTTTTGAATGATAGGTTTTTATAATCCCGGCATTCCTTTCCGAGGACCCTGTATAGCCGTTATGTCTGGTGTAGAGGACAAGCCACCCTTTGATTCCAGGTAAACAAATCATGTATGACCATTACATCCAATGTAAATAAAATGCTGTTGCTTACTCGTAGTTTTTGCGAATGGAGTGGTCACGGTATTGACATTACGTTTATTGTGAAGGAAACTTCACCACACATTTCCTTAGCCCTGGAGTTGACTCAGCTTCTAACAGAAATGAATACCACGAATCTTCCTGGGGGCAAAGGACGGCCGGCGCTTAAGGCTGACAACCTCATCGCCATCTGTAAGCTGATTGTCTAGAATATGTGAGAGCCTCGACGTTTTACAAATATCCACGGCCTCTTACAGGGATAGCTTTACCTTTCCTATTTCCCGAAAACCGAGCCTTGACGCCACAACCATTGTGTCTGGTGCGAAGGAAATGCTGACTGCCTAACTCCAGCTTTCAAATACATCGCGAAATAGCTTTTAAATGCGATGTGGAGGAAACAGCAATGTCAAAATTTTGTTCGGATACTTTCGGTTGAAATAAAAAATGGCTTTTTTACTTTTTACGTAGACAGACGAAGAAATGTAGTGCAGTTAAGTATTTAACAAGGCGCCTTGTAATATTCATCACCACAACTTAATCTTAACGTTTATATACAGGCATTGTTTTAGCAACTTCCCTGAAAAATATATATTTAACCAAATGCCGCAAAATTTATTACACACCCTATACAATTTACATTATACGAAAACACGCAAGTCTCCTGTTAGCTAGATTGTAATTATAGATATTGTCTGTGGAAAGCAAACTTGTCAATGTCCTAAAGTCACTTTCCTCTCTGACAAGACTGGGTCAAAATGCATGCGTTCATAGCTCCCAAATGAAACAAGTGACTACTACGTTCATATATAAACCACTAGATACAAATTCAATTGTATCAGCTCACACAGTTGCGCTGAGATTTCAACAAGGTATGTAGGGAAATTGGAATAAGTTTAATAAGTATGTTTCTCTCCTCTTATTGCCGTCATGCCTTAGTGCTATTAGTGAAATGTCTGAGTGAGTTGATGTTACGTATTGTGGCGTATAGACCCGTTGCCAAACGGTGACTCTGTAAACAGCGGCCGTTGCTAGGTAACGTCCGGTACACGCATGTAGTAATAGAAGACTGTGTTTTCTATGTGCTCTGTGCCGATATGTTATAACCGGGAGGTTTGGAGCTTGGTCAGTTGAGAGTCACTTCTATACGGGAGACTGTGAAGAGAGGAATTGAGCTGCAGGCAGAGGAATAGCAATTGTTGAAGCCGTCACTAGGAAACGTCTAGTAACAGAAAGAGAATACAAGACTGTGTCTTCTAGTGAACTGTGAAGCGTGGAAATAGCGATAGTGTTATAGTTGTTTGTAGTTACGACCTGTAAGTGATCAGTAAATTTATTCACCAATCAAACCCCGTCTATAGTCACACATACTACGTGACAACATATAAAGAGTAAAAGACATTTCACTGGCAGCACAGTTCTTGACATGTTTGAGCAGGGTTTGAAACAGGTTATGGGTGCAATAGCCGTAAAATCAAATCCCTGATAGAGCTTCAGTACAATGCGTTTTGACGTAAAGACAGTACAAGATTTTTAACTCTTTCAGCTGTAATAATGGGTGTGTTTTGATGGAGCGGCAGCTGCAGCTGGGGTGAGAAGTACGTATGTTTGCCATACAGCTGTTGAAACAAATGTGCTGTCAAAAATCTGAATTAGCCTTTGTTTTATGACACAACCTAATGTCATTATCCTGCAGGGACATGGGTCCCCTGCTTATGCAGTTCGTGGCCTACATGCTGTCACTGAGTGCGGCCAGCTACCAACACTCGTACAAGGCAACAGCAGCAGGAGTCGTAGCCCATGTTGGAGCACACTTCCGCTCTACTTGCGTATTCCTGTATTATAATCAGGAGACAAGAAGTATGGGTAAGAAGTATGTTCTGTGACTCTCCCTACCTCTTGGCAGGAATGGTTTGGATTCTTTTCAAAGTGCCGCCCGATAACTGAGTTGCGTGTCCTTGTCTCATGTTTCATTTATGAGTGTGAGTTCTGGCGTCACCATCAGAACAGCTTTCATGAAACCCGTTACAATCAGCATACGAGTACATATTTTACACTCTTAATTGTATCAATAGCATACATTTTACTTACACCTCATCTCAGTGTTCCTACTGTTTCCTTCCTCTACTTTCTGAGCCAGTATAGTGACTAGGCCGGTCACAGTAGCCCTGCGGTCTAAGGGTCTAAGGGATCGTGGGTTCGAATACCATTCAAGGCATGGATATTTGGTGTGTGTGAGTTTATTCTGTGTTTGTGTTATCCTCTGTTTAGGTAGCGGCCTTGAGACGAGCTGATCACTCGTCCAAGAAGTTCTACCGCCTATGAAAAATTATTACGGAACTGAATAATAGGGTTGGGCCCTGAATGGAATGGAAGAGCCACTAGGAAAAAGGGGAATCGGGATTCGATTCCCGGTAGGGGCAAGATTCATTCATTCATTCATTCATCAGTAATCTGTCATACGACAGGTCCACAGTCTCTTCCAAAACAGTTTCTCCACTTAATGCAATCTAGAGCTTCCTCCTTCAAATGAGAATATCCTCTTCTGTCCCCAAGGTCATCCAGCATCTTCTTACGTCTTCTTCCTCGTCTTCTGGTCGCATTCATGGTATCTCTGCTTTTGGAAAGAGACTATCCAGGAAAAGTGATAACGTGGTAGTTTTTCCATTTGCTTTCCATATCGCAGTACAACAGCCGTTCAAACCACTCTGGGCACGCCTGTTGCTATACGAACTTGAACCATCTCGAGCATCATTTGCTCTGTGCTTCAAGTCGCTGCTGATGACGCTGCTTCCAGCATTAATATTAATATCTTGACCCTCCCCCTCTTCGTCTGATGCCTACCCTTTGACCTGTCCAGCAAGGGAGGCCCTGCCAGTAGCTACGCTACCGCTGGTATAGCTCTCAGGGTCCTTGGCATACTCAAACCCCCTCACCACGATAAGGTGGAGACACCAACGAGGAGGAGGGGCAAGATATTAATATTGTATTTAAGCATCCCACGGCATTAGTTAATCACTTGATACATGTAAAGTAAAGGAAAGTTTAAGAAAGCAGTCTTCTGGGATGTGGCACCGTGTAGATGTGGTGTTAACCGACGTTTCGGTTAACAGACTGCAGACTGGTCTGCTTTTACCGTTCTCACGGTCTTGTCGCTTGCAGATTTCTTATACTTTTTCTTCTACCCCGAAGATGGAGGCGATACGTTCCTCCGAAACGTCGGTTAACACCACATATACACGGTGCCAAATCCCAGAAGACTGCTTTCTTCATAGTCGCCGCCGTGGAGACCTCAAATCTTACATAAAGGAAAGTTGTTCCTCTGCTTAATTAATTAAGTAGTTAAGTAATTAAGCACAATGCCATGAAGGCATATGTGGAAGTGGATGTATAGATCCACTTTTTGCTTGACGTCGACACTACTCGGAGGTTAGTGGTCAGCTTCACGCCCTTGCCGTTTGAAACCCACGGTACCCATTGGATAGGAGACTGGGTGGGCCTCAGAGCCTGTCTGGACGTTGTGGAGAAAAAAAATCTTGATCCTACCGGGACTCGAAATCCGACTATTCAGTCGTCCTGCCCGCTGTACTATCCCGGCTTCCTTGCCAATGTTCACATATAGGCGCCAATACACGTTTCCATGGAGCTTCATAGGTTATTGGTTGGATCACCAATTAGTTCATGCTTTCATGTAAGTTCATTGTAATGTTTCGGCCACAGAGGTCCATCTTCAGGTGTATATGGTGATTTGTGTAAACTGTTGTATTGTAGGGAAGGGGTCTGTGTGACTCAAAGGTTTATTATTTTAACAATTCGGTATTTGTTAAATGTTATATATAAAATATTATTAAACGCATTTTAAATTATGTAATTTTATATATTTTGTGTCGCGGCATTCTTCCTTGTGTTCAGTTTTTACAGAGATATGTATTTCTTGAATGATATCTTGGTTTTGGAGAGTTATATCCCAGAAGATACAGCTGTTCTTAACCACCGCTGCTAGAGCCATCACGGTCTCTTAGTTACCTACATTGTGCCAAGATTCTGAGACTTTCACTCATCATTCATCTGTCATTTAGTGGCTTTAGAAAGTGTAGGCGAGACTTGAGCCTGTTCCATCCTGACATGTACATGTAAAGTATAGTTCTCCATCTTGCCCGCATTCTTGTGTGCTCAGTCTTGGACGAACCGAATCCCATCTCGGAGGTATTTTGAACATAGCAACAGAACAAGAGAAATTCAAGTGGCATCATCTGATTTTCTTTGACAAAAGAAAAGAAGGACGGAGCTGGTAGCTAGCCACATTTCAGCTTTATGTTTTGTGTTATTTTGTGTCTGAGCCGTATCAATATATATAGTTGTAATGTGAAGTACAAATATTTCATGGCGTTTGATTTGTTCTGTGTAGTAGGGGGGTATGTGCTGCTATCTAGTGTAGATTCCGCAGAAGGTCTTGCACACTGGTTTGGGTCGATGTAGGGATTTTCATTTATAATTTTGCCTTTGATAATTAAATAAATGTGATATTTCTCGAAGCTCTTTAAACATTTCCCTTTATTTCATGTTATTTTAATGTCCGTGGTACCTGTTCTGGTGCCGCATATACAGTGTGTCCTCTCTTCAGTACCCGGAGTAGCTATTGATCTTTCTGCCGGCTTGTATGTGCTCTTTGCATCTGGGTTTGAATGTTCTTCCTGTCTGTCGTATGCATTTTCATGGGCAATCGAGACATTTGAACGCTGCTTTTGTTGCATCTATCTGTTTGTAAACGAGGTCTTTTGTTGTGTTCTGTGTGCGAAAAGCTACGTGTATTTCGATTTTTCTGTCTTGGAACAGTTTTGTGTCGTTTGATACTTCTTTATTACTGTATGTAAAGGGAATACATCTTGTTCCTTGTTGAGAGGCACATTTGCAATTTGTTTTGTGGAAATTTGCCTTTTTTTTTTGGATACTGTGCTGCTGATTGTTTCGATGCATGCCTTTGACGGTGTTTTAAGTCAACGTCTTTTGCTTCTTTGGTTACTGAGTATATGATTAGCCTACCTTATAAGTAATTGTTACTTAAGAGTATGCACTCACAGTGATGGCACGAATTACAGTGTATACATGTATGTTATTGTGTGCAATTTCTGTGTATTTAAAAATTCAATTTTTTGTCCTCTCCATGTATTTTAAAATGTAGGAAGTCGATGGGGTTGTGTAGTTCATTTTTCATTCTGAATCTTATGGTTTGTTGTAATCTGTTATATTCTATGCGGTTTGTTCCATATTCATTTTACTTTCGTCGTTAAATACATTAGCCAGAAATGTCCTATTATTTGGTGTATCATTAGAACTTAAATTATAATTTTGCCTGTGGTTCTGTGCGGTTGCAAAACGTTGTCTCTGACATTAAGGGAGGAACATAGACTGAGTGTGTTTGAGGACAGGGTGTTCAGGAGAATATCTGGACCGAAAAGAGGTGAAGTTACAGGAGGTTTGAGAAAACTACATAATGAGGATCTTCATAATCTGTACCCTTCTCCAAGTATAATTAGAATGATCAAATCAAGGGGCAGGACATGTAGCACGAATGGGGGAGAAGATGAATGCAAATAGGATATTTGTGGGAAAGCCAGAATGAAAGAGACCACTAGGAAGACCAACACGTAGATGGGTGGACACTATTAAAATGGATCTTAGATAAGATGGGATGGGATGAATTAGATTAATCTGGCTTAAGATAGGGGCCACTGGAGGGCTCTTGTGAACACGGTAATGAAATTTTATGTTCCATAAAATGTTGGGAAATTCTTGAGTGGCTGCACAATTGGCGGCTTCTCAAGAAGGGCTCAGCTCCATGAGTGAGTGAGTGATCATTAGAACTGAGTATACATTTTCTGCATATTGCTGAGGTTGGAGCGCCTATGATTTGTACATCTTTTTATTTGCACTATTACTGAACAACTTGGGATTACTTTTGTTCTATAACTGTTTGTAGCACGCATAATTTCCTTTCTTTGGTGTTCTTGTTGATTTCAATTTGTTTGTTTGTGTATTGCTAATTGTATTAATGGTGTCGCGTTGTGATGTATTAGCGCACATCTTTTTATGTAAGGAACATGTTCAGGTGTTTCCGATAAACCTCATTTTCAGATGGATGAGTATGGGAGGTGTAAAGTTCTGTTTCATGCTTACCTAGTTCGTAAGCATGAACATTATTCAGACTGATTGTAGGTCTGACAGTTGTACATGATTTATACAATTCTATTGTGGCATGCAGGTTAGGAGCTACAGCACTCACAATAGTGTACTTCCACGTCATATCAATATGTTAGTGTATTGTAATATTATGTTTGATCCCTATTTATCATTGTAAATTGATCACCTTTAATAAATCTTTTATTATTTTGTTTGTATTCTTCTTATGTTAATATAACTGAAGTATTTTCTTTGTTTGCTTTTGTTATAACGAACCTGTTTATTGTGATCTTACTTTTCGTGCTTTTTATCAGTTTCCATTCTTTGTACTACCTCGTGTTTTCTACATTATACATCTGCTGATGCTCTTTATGTCTTGGTAACTGCATATCTATAATAGTTTTCTTCCATTGTTTCAAGATTACCTATAGAGCTTTCATCTTCAAGAGATAATGTTTTGATCCAGTTTTCACGTTTACGAGGTGAATAGTTTTTCAGTCCTCTGTTTAGTAATTGTGTTTAATCTTGTATAAACTATATGATTGTATGGTTCAAACATTGAATAATTTGTATTATTTATGTTTATTTTGGGGGGATTTGATCAGGATGTCTAGTTTTTTCTTGATTTCTTATTGTTATTTCTGGTCTGTAGGTTGTTCGATGTATGTCCATGTTTGTTGCCACATGTCCGTATCTTTTTTGTCGGTATGATCAGTTCTATGTTTAGTTGTTAGTTCTATTGACATAAGAATTTTATAGCATTATTTGTGCATAGTATTTGTTTGCTTTTCTTTTTTAAGGAACAAAAGAGAAACATTCAAACATTTTCGAGAAATGCCACATTTATTTAAATAGGAAAGATATTTTGCACATGAACGGAACCTACATTGACATTTACAACGAAGTATTCGAGACCTTATCCAGACTATACACCAGAGAGCAGCACATACATTCCCCCACTTTATATATATAACACTCCCAGCGCCATGGCAGTTTCGTAGTTCACACACGCACTGGTGATATGAACAAACAAATGTATGACACAAATATAGACAGTGATATGGGCTGAAATATTAAATGATATAAAACATAAAAACATAAAAGAATAACACATTTCTTGGCAAATAGCAGGTAACCAAGATAATATCCACGAAATACACACATCTACGAAAAACATAAAACACAGCACAAGGAAGTAGGATGCCACGACACACAATGTGTAATTTCAAAATAAATGATATCAATATTTACATTAAATTTAAATTGTATGAGTTTTTCAAAATAATATCACTCTCAGATGTACAGCTCTCGCTGACCATATAATACATTACAATCATATATACCTGTAGTTGGACCTATGTGGCAGAAACGTGTCAGTGAAAGAGTGAACTGAACTGAGAATTCAACCAATATCCTGTGAAGTTGCACTGATAGTACATATATATATATAAAGTTAAGATTTTCGCTGTGGCTCAACTGGGCTTCCATTCAAATTGGAATGCGACACTTTCTTTAGGATAAAACGGTTGAGGTGTGATGCTGCCAACTCATCTACTTCCAGTGCAAAAAAAATACGAAGTCGTAGAGCTAAACATCCACTCGCCCACAACTGTTCATGGGTTCTATTTAAATATACTTTCTTTCTTCATTCTTAACTTTCAGTTCCTCCTTCGCTATGGCTTCCTTCTCTTCTTTTGTGTGTCTATTCTCTTCACAGCACCTAATTATGATAAAGTGGTTACTATTTCATTTAGTCTACCAATTTTATGGGTTTACTCCTTGGATGAGGCGAACCAAGGCCATTTGCATCTTACTCCCTTGTTGCATTGTGCCTGTGGCAACTTCTCTCCATTTTCAGGCAACCTGGAGCTGCTACTCCAGACTCAGAAGGCACTAACACGGCGACATCTTTCGTCGGCCATCATTCCACTCGATCAGCTGTTCGTACGCCGCCATCTTAGGTGCCGTAGCAGCCGCCCTCTATACGTTCTGATCTCCAGCGACAGTGCAACTGGCAGCGCCCTTCTCAAGGTAGTACCAGAGCATAAGGAGAGCATAACAGAAAGCGTGGGTTATGGTCCTTCAGCTAGTCAAAAATTTCCTTGATTTTAAGGAAACCCGACGGACTACACCATAGCTAGTTTCTTAATGTTCAGTCAATTATGTTCGAGATATGTACCGAATGTTCTTCGTGCAAAGTGACCGTTATTTTTATCCTTTTTAAATCAAAATTTGAATATATGAATAAATTTTTGGAAAGTAAAGTAAAGTAAACCCTATGGGCCATGAAGGCCCATAGGGTTGTGAGACGTTAAGGGTCCCACATTATCTCGACAATCGGCTCAGAGGTGGCGGTAAGGTTGTCAGCCTTACGCGCCGGCCGCTCTCTACTCCCCAGGAAAATTATTTATTTAATTTCTGGTACTCATTTATGTTAGAGGCTGAGTGAACCCCAGGGCCATAGTGCTGCCGGAAGGATTAGGTCAATTGAAAAACAATCCAATGACCTCATCGGTATTTGAACCCGCGACCTTCCGAGTTGTAGCATAGTGCCTTAACCACTACGCTACCGCGATTTTAGTAAGTCTCCATTACATAAAATTTCGTGAAATCAATTCAACGATTGACGAGTTTTTCATGAGTGCATATAGAAGGACGGACGGATGGATATATGGAAATAATTTAACAGAAGCCCAGTAGGTGTGCGACCGAGCCACCAGGGTAGGTACAGCAGTTACCGCCTCTCGAAGACGATCTGGGCAATGCTCATTCACATCCTGACGACTGACGACCATACATAGATCTCCGTGTCCTGTAGTCCGCAAGCGAACTATACCGACCGAGCGACCGCCACTTATCGACGAAGTTAGTGCCAACTTTAGCGGATAGAGGGTGTCGCGTGGTCAGGGCAACTGATTCCCATGGCTGTTACTCACGGTTTTCTAGACCGGAGCCGCTATTTGCGTGAAATATCTCTTCAGTTATCATCACGAGGCTGAGTAGATCCCGTTCCAGACCCACTACTTCTCAGAAAATCTGGTAGCGCCGGAAATTGAAGGCAGAACCTCAGGATCTGTAGCCAGGAACTCTGACCACTAGAGCACAGAGGTGGTCACCTGACGACCACACAAACCCAGAAACTCGCAATCAGGGTGACAACTTTAGAATATCCTTGCCTGTAGGCCTACGCAATGGGTTTGCCTTTAGTCCACAAACTGCGACGAAATCCATCTACTCCATGAGCTAGGGCACGTTATACCTTGTGTAGGCAAACTTTTGAAGTTCCATTATACCCTTCTTCTCACCTGCGTAAGATTACCGCAAGCAGTATGAAAATTGTAACATCCTAATGATGACGTCACTAACTGCCGATCACGCACGTTTGTTCTCATAGCAGACAGAGCTCGAGGATTTGAGGGTGACTATGGTTAACTAATGACCTTAGTTACAGTCCGTCAGCCTCCTAGCCCACATGCAGCCGCAGTTAGTTCCCCGCTAGTGGAAGCGGTTAGTCGCTGGCTTCCCACAACGGCGGCCCGCGTTCGATCCCGGGTCTGGTCAAGTGGGATTTGTGGTGTACAAAGTGGCGCTGGGGCAGGTTTTCTCCGAGCACTTCTGTTCCCTTGCCGATCTTCATTCTACCAATTGCTCCACAATCATCCTCACCTATCATCTGAGGCTGGTACAATAGGCCAGAAGTGGCCGCAGTACAAGGGACTTAGTCCCACCCCACTAGCAATAAAAAAATAATAGTTCCTCGCTGCTCTTTGTATGACGCTTAAACAAATTTCAGTGCACAAAACATAAGCTTCAGACTAACGCCGTTTTCTGCAACAGTTCGATGTTACGGCTCATAATGAACCTACCTAAATGCGGTATCAGTTAACCTAAAGCTTCTGTTATTATCAAATACTGATTTATGTAAATTCAACATTTCAAGTTCTCAATGTCTCTATTACCTTCAGCCTTGTTGTCACTATTACCGGAACAGTAAGAACCCGGATAGCTCACCGGTGTAGTGGCAGGCTACGAGTTGGAAGGCCGGGGTTCGAGTTTTCTTCCCCTCGTCGTCCACACAGGATCTGGGACTCACCCAGCTTCCTATCGAATGGGTACGGGGGCTCTTTCACCGGTTGTAAAGCGGACTGAGCATGAAGCTGGCCACTATCTTCGATCAACTGCATAGGTCAAAAATGATGGAGTTCTACCTCCACTCCTCAACATGATTTCATGCCATGGTGCTTAATGAACAGGGACAACTTTGCCTTTTACGTTTATTACCAGAGCAATTTATGTTGCCGGTTTCCAATTTATTTGAATTAAATGACAAATGTCACAAGAACAAGCCACAGAACCCTATTCGCAAATGCTAATCATTACGTAATTGTCTACTCTGGTAACGAGAATACTTACAAATTGCAAACGAAATTCGGAATGCGAATTTATACAAACAATTTCGTAGCTTGTAGCTTTTAGATTGTTCGCTAATGAAATGTGTGTATTGTAGAAGTGTTAGTGGAACACATTACTTTCACTGTACACAAATTATAATTATATTGGCTTATTTTACAAGCCCATATACCTGTGCAACACGGTCAGGCATGCGAAATTTCTATTACATTCGGGTCATTCTGTAGCCTATATAAACATATGAAGAGTTATATTTCTCCGGGTTGTAACGCCGTGTAGTCTGGAGAAAGTCTTATGTTTTGGAGGAACATATAGCTTCCATCTTCAGGATCGAAAAATAAGCCAATCAAGGAGCAGTCACAAACAGGCTGCAAGTTCAGGTACAAGTGACTTCAGCTTGCCGTCTGCTTCTGTTACTTTCTTGCTTGACTTTCTCTTTTTCCCAGAAGACAGAGGCGATATATTCCCCGAAATGTCTGGCTGTATCTAAACAAATTTTTGAAACTCCAGTAGACCGTAAATTTTCTGCTCATTTATTAATTCATACTAAAAACCGTCTTTACACAACAATCAATAATACGTGTAAGTAGCTCTAGGAGATAGTTTTGCTACATGTTTCGGCCTTCAAAAGGCCATCGTCAGGCAAATACAATAAACTTTTCTTTATTGAACTGCACGTCAAATATAGGATACAGTGCTAAATTTCTAAGTGTATACAATGGTATAAGATGATATGAGTGAATACAAAATATAAATTACAGTAAAAGTTTAAGTCTTAAATAACCAGTTACAGAAACAAAAATATACTTAAAAGTTGTATATGTCATGGTATTTGGAAGTTGGCAGTTGTAATCGTAATGCTTAAGTTGAAATATTATAAAGAAGGGCTGATGTGGTGTTCCGAGGCCCGTTCTTATGTTGTATGTTATTATTTAATATTTGATACCTGGAAATAACATACCACTGGTAACTATTATTGAATTACTTTTTTTTTATTGCTAGTGGGGTGGGATTAAGTCCCTTGTACTGCGACCACTTCTGGCCTATTTTACCAGCCCCAGATGATAGGTGAGGGTGATTGTGGAGGAATTGGTGGAATGAAGATTGGCAGGGGAAACCGAAGTACTCGGAGAAAACCTGCCCCAGCTCCACTTTGTCCACCACAAATCCCACTTGACCAGACCCGGGATCGAATCCGGGCCGCCATGATGGGAAGCCAGCGACTAATCCCTTGAGCTATGGCGCAGCCATTGAATTACTTAGTGATTGTATATGGTATTGAGTGAATTATTATGGTTATGTAGTTTACTTACTATATGACGGGCGAGTCCGTTGTGTCCGATCTGATGGAGAGATATATTAAAACTGATTTGAGATGCATGTCGTTATGGAATGCTGTGTGGGTGGGGGGAAGTGAGGTGGATGTAGGATGGGGGTAAGGTAGTGTTTATATTTGGTAGGGTGCAATTATTGTGTCGAATATTGGGTTACATGTTTCGGTAAAATTGTAGTTCGGCATGCACTGTCTTCGCTCGCTTGGAAACCGGGATCGTGGGTTCGAATCCCACTCAGGGCATGGATGATTAATTTGTGTGTGTGCGTTTTTCTGTGTTTGTNTTCTTTCTGATGTACAAAATGTCCATAGTTGATCTACTGTTCAATATTCGTGGATAGGGTCTACTATGTGCTGGGCGAATTTGGAATTTTTGTCCACTGTTCTTTATGTCTCTTATGTGTTCTTTAAATCTAATTTTGAATGTATGCACCGTTTGTCCTATATATTTCTGTGGACATTTTGCACACTGTAACTGGTAATCTCCACTTAAGGTAAACTTATCATTCGTATTTTCATGTATTCTCAATAAGTGTTTGATACTGTTCCTGGTTATAAATGAGATACCAACTTCAGAGTTCTTAAATAATTTACTAATTGTTCTAATTTCGGGTCCAAAAAAGGTAAAGCTGGTCCAAATTTTCTTGTGCGTATAATTTTTTACAGAGGGTTTCGATATTTACTGTATGGTGTTTTGTGGGTAATTATTATTATTAAGTATTTTTCTAATAATGGTTTCTTCATTGTTCTGTTGCTGTGTGAAAGTTTATATTTATTCATGCAATTGACGAGGAACTTTATTGTGGCTCTTTTATGTTCATATGGATGGCATGAGTCATTGTGAATAACTAAGTCAGTAGCTGTAGGTTTCCTACAAATTCCAAATTGCAAATTATTATGTGTTTGTTTGATGAATAGATCTAAAAGTTGACTTTGTTGTATATTTCTTTTTCCATAATAAATTTAATTTTGGGGTGTATCTTGTTGAAGTTGCACAAGGTATTATCAATATTTGATATGTGAGCATTACAGATGATTAAAATATCATCGACATATCTGAAATAATCTATTATTTGTAATTTTCTCAAAATTTCAGTAATCGCTGTGTGCTCGAGATATTGCATAAATGCTTCGGCTAGAATTGCTGAAGTTGGTGCTCCCATGGCAAGGCCGTCATTTTGCTTGAANGTTACATTTTCCTTTATGTTCAATATAATTTTGTTCTAAAATAGTGTTTAATTTCTCTTTTTGTTTCTTGTGAAGTGTGTAATTCTTATTCATAAGATTTTCTACTAACTTTAAGAGTTCACTTATGGGAATTTTGGTGTGCATATTCTTAGTATCGAAGGAACATATTTGTATGTCTTTATTTATTTCTATATATTTTAATGAGTTTATTAGTGTGCTGTTGTTCTGGACGTTGAATGCGTTAGGTAATTGTAATGTTTTGGTTAATATTGTACTTAGGTGTTTTGCTAATTTATATGTAGGGCTATCGACCCAGTTGATTCGGCGTATAGGATTACCTTGTTTATGTAACTTGGTAGTGCCGTATATATGTGGACTTATTGTCGTGAGAACTTCAAATCCGACAAATGCAGACATAACTGGAAACTGCTCCCCAAGTTTCTGCTCGAATTCCACTTACTATAGCTATAGCTCAAGTGGTTAGTCGCTGACATCCCACCTCGACGGCCCGGGTTCGATCGCGGGTCTGGTCAAGTGGGATTAGTGGTGGACAAAGAGGCGCTGGGCAGGTTTTCTCCGAGTACTTCGGTTTCTCCTGCCACTCTTCATTCCACCAATTGCTCCACAATCACCCTCACCTATCATCTGGTGCTGGTACAATAGGCCAGAAGTAGCCGCAGTACAAGGGACTTAGTCCCACCGCACTAGCAACAAAAAAACAAGAAGACACCAAGTGTCCGGAAACATTTACTTTGTGAGCTGTAGCTGAGAGAATGCGTGGAGTTGTTCCGGCACATTAGTCTTGCTGTACGACATGTTCTCGGAAACGTGACTGATCAACAAGTAGAGAAGGACTCACTGCATGGTCTCCGCGCTCCACACTTCTGGACTTTTACCTTTGGGACACCTAAAACCCGTGCGTTATGCAGCTCGTGTTGACAACGAAGGGACACCTCACGAGCGCACTGTGGATGCCTGTCAGACTCTCTGCAACTGCCCTCGCATCTTTGTACAGATGCGGCTCTACCATGATGAGACGTGTCAAGGCGCGCATTGAATCTCATGGAGGACATCTTGAGCACGTATTATAAATGTATCATTTCAGCTGTACAAATAAAATATTTCCGGGATATTTTTTCTTGTTTTGCATGCGGAACTCGTGCCCAAACATGTCCACACCTCTCAGTTACAAATTTTATAACCGAGTGATGCACATTAACACACCATAATGACTACCGAATATATGTTCTTGTCCAGGCGTCTTCAAGCGTGCACCTCTCAAAGGCAGTTTGGATTCTGCTGAGTAGTTTCGAAGAGACCGATACGAAACCTATGGACGATTATTTTCGTGGCATATACATTCCTCTGGATTGCGAGTTTCTAGTCGCACACCGTCAAAACAATGACGTCATCATCAGCGAAGTTTACAACTTAAATCGAGATCTTCCTCTGAGCAGAAATTACTTCGGAACGTGGCGCCAGGATGTAGGACTTGCCCTGACCAACATCAGCTTCTTCGAACGTAGAAATGATCTGCAAGGAATTGTCATGAAAGTTGCTTCAATGACAGTAAGTAAAGTAAATAAGAGGAGGAAATGCTCCACACATTCTTGAACTCGGCTTTATGTGAAATTGAGCTTTAATTCCTGTAGTGGAAAGCCGCCATTTTGATTGTCAGAGATTCTGATTGTTTATGTGTAAAACATTATGTGTAAATTTCAGAAGAACTTCAAATGTAGGACAACACTTCAGACAGGTTTCTTGACTGTGTAGTTCATACAGAATGCCAACAGATTGTGTATACTGTTAGGAATTTGTGTAATGGTCGAAATTTTGGAGTCCTGTCACTTGCTGGACTATTATGTTATATTATAGCGTCCTGTTGCGCTGGTTCATGTCCGTGATGTGTATTTATGTTAACCGTCTTACAGTGCACACTTTTTATTTAATTTCACCTTCCTCTTCACTTTTACACTACATGTTTCAGCACTAATGTGCCAACTTCAGGCATATTAGTGGAAACATATAGTGTAAAAGTGAACAGAAATGTGAACTTAAATAAAAAGTTGCACTGTAAGACGGTTAGCATAAATACACATCATGGACTATAATGCTTTATTCGTATCTCTTCCGGAAGATATAGCGGTCGGGACGTGAAGCTAACCATTCATCTCAAGTTTGTATTGAGGTTAGGAATGTGTGAACCACATTTTCGTATGCCTCCAGTCCCGGATAACAAACGACGCTCTGGTGTTTTATGAAGCACAGGAAAAAATTTACCTTCAAAAAAAAGTCACTAAATGTCGAGAGAAGGGAATGCTGATGCTTGCTGTTGATGTCGTTATGTATGGTACGTGGTAGCTGATAAAATAATCCCAAGATGGCCGCAATAGTAGGAATTTGTATACATCACGATGTGAGCCTTACTACAAATGTATCTGTCTTTTCAGAACTTTTCATGTGTCATAGATAGATAAATTTGAAGAGTTATTTTATAGACCAAAAGCTTTCATGTGTAAGTTGGACCGATATCATTAATCCTGTGAAGTATATACCCATTTCTAGGCAACGACAGCGAAAGAAACGACGACACAACAGCCGATTGCTAGCCAGGGGCCAATGGACTGGCTGGAAATCGATGTATTCTGCGTGGTCCGTGCTGATGATTAAACACAAAATTTTATGCAACAATGAGGAACGGTGTTTTTACGCAGTCCATTCGGAGGGGTTATTAGAGGGACAAAGTTTAGAACTTAGTCACTCTCTTGTGGAGGCGGTGTCGAATGCCCCCACTGCAGTCCTGCGAGTCGTAGAAGGCAAAGTGAAGGGAACCCAGTGCCTGGGGTTATAATTGGGCAACCTTGTTCCTGGGGGATATAAATACGGGGGCCTGGTCCTCCAGGTTGGGGGAGTCTCGAATATGAGACAAATAAAATGTGGTCATGAGTCCCTCTGGACTCAGACTTCAGAATGAATGCGCTGGTGAGGGCCAGCAACAATTGTAAACGACAGGCCAGGCTTCTCGTTAGAGAGGATGTTTCATAAGGACTATGATCACAAGTGTTCATTTGAAAAAAAAATACTTCTTCGTGAGTCCCTAGGGGCTTGTAGCCAAGACCAACTGATTGGTGGTAAACCGCCAGTCGTGAAGTAACTCTGACTCTGACTCTGACTCTGACTCTAAGCTTACTCAGCCGTGGGATGTTTGCCAGCTGGCAAGGACGTGAACACGGAAGATGAAGAATCTCTGTCGGTAGGATCCGATGCTGCTACATGTTTCCTCAATTAACCGCGCAAAAAAACCAAAGAACTCAACTGGCTCGTAGGAAGAAAATCCCACCTCTCCATCGAAAACAAGTTACTGATCTACAAACCAGTCATGAAGCCTATATGGACATACTGCATAGAACTCTGGGGCTGCGCCAGCAAATCCAACATCGCCATTATACAGCGTGCCCTGTCAAAAATACTCCGAACCATCACGAACGTACCAGGGTATGTGTCCAACCGCACCCTACATACAGATCTAAAATCTCCTTACGTAACAGAAGTCATCCGAGAAAACAGCACCAAGTACTTCAACAAACTAGAAAATCACTCCAACCCACTTCTTCAACCACTACTACAACCTCACCAAAATCTAAGACTCAAAAGAAGTTGGCCATCAGATGTAACGAACTGAGGAAAACATCACTGGATGTTTCCGCACACGCCATGAAGAGTGTACAATAGACAGTTATTAAATTGTACACCAATCAGCACATTGACTTATAGATTGTACAGTCTGATTGTCAGTAAAGGAGAGAACAAAAATTAACCGCATTCAATATTAATCAATTATAATTGATTAATTGAGGTTCGGCCACACAGAGCGCTACGTAAGCCATGTTCGTTATACGAACAGAAAAATATCTCCCTTTATTGCCAATGTGACTGGCCATACAGTCTTCCGTGCGCTACGTACGCTATGTTCCCTATGTTAGCTGCGTCGCAGAGTGTACACAGCGTACGTAGCGTACGTAGCGAACATAGCGTAGAGCTCTGTGTGGCCGAAACTTTAGACGTGTAAAAATAAGACCTGGGGACTCTGACAGGTGTTACGTTGGTAGGCCGGTGAACTAAAAGCTATACTCGTAATGCGAGCCACGAAAACCCAGACCAGAGGTTCTCATAAAGAATGAACTAATTACTTGGTTGCTTGATTGCCACAAGAGACATAAAGATATAGGAGTATGAGGGGTGAGCCATAGAACTGGCCCTAGCACTGCGACCTTCAAACATAGAGATGTATGTGAATGTCTTTGTTCGCAGGACCCGCCAATGTCTGTTGTGAGGAAGACAGATAACACATTGATTCTCGGGGGGTTCTTCGGTGAGGTATGGCATTCCTTGGAACAAAGGATGAATTTTACGTGAGTACCTGTCGTGTAGTCGTGCGACCGAGTAAAAAATAAACTTTCTTAAATGCTTATCTGCCTAATCTTAAGAGGGGACTTTTTCCTAATGCTTCGCAGAGTTTATGGCTGCACATTCCTTTAGGCCACGAAATGTACGGACGCACCACCGTACCAAGAATACTGAGATAGCTCGTTTATCTTTGTTCTATGTGTTATTTTCACAATTCTGACGTATTTAATACGTCAGTTTATGTGGCGTCAAACAACGGAATGATTATTTTGGCTTGCCGCTATTGCGGCTGCGCTGTAGCTACGGAACTACGTGGCCACGGCCAACGAATCAGCGCTAATTGATTTGCAACTCCCAAGTCGAAAGGAGTTCTCTTGCGATATACAAGTTTTTCTATTTGCAATTTTAGTGTATTAGTGTAATAATACTACCGCCTCTGTGGTCTAGTGGTCAGCGTTCTTGGCTACAGATCGATTCCCGGCTCTACCAGATGTTCTGAGAAGTAGTGGGTCTGGAACGGGGTCCACTCAGCCTCGTGATGATAACTGAGGTGCTATTTCAAGGAAATAGCGGCTCCGGTCTAGAAAACCGAAATTAACGACCGTGAGGATTCGTTGCGCTGACCACGCGGCACCCTCTATCCGCAAAATTTGGCACTAAACTTCGCCGACAAGCGGCGGTCGCTCGGTCGGTATAGTTCGCTTGCTGACACTACGCAGCCCCCGTGAGACGTCAGAATACAGAAACGCACTGACGAAACATCCGTAATATAAGAGCTAGAGTTGTGGGGGAAATTCTAGAGACGCCAAGCCACTCTAAAACAAGTGGAAATATGCATTTAGATCTCAAGGAAAAAGAATCGTAAAGTAAAGACTGGTAACTGACTCTGATAAGTTGACGGAAGTATATGACGGAGGTTCAAGTTCACTGGGATATTCATTCATTGTTTTCTTCGCTGTTTTGAATTGCAGCCGCTTATCTTACATGCTGGATAACCTGGGTTCGATTCCCGGTAGTGCATGTTTTTCTCTCTTCTCCACATTGTCCAGACCGACTCTGGGACCCAAACAGCCTCATATGAAATGGGAACAGGGGGCTCTTTAACCGGGATTAAAGAGGCCAGGACGTGAAACTGACAACTCACATCCATCTAGTGCTGACGTCAAGAATGGTGGAGCTGTGCCTCTATTCCACGTACGTCTTCATGACATGGTTGCTTAATTAATTAAGCACAGGTAAAATCTAACTTTTTTACTGCCAAGACTAATAAACTCAAGGATACGAAATGCAGCGAAGTTTGTTACGTACTTAGGAAATTGTGAGCAATTGAAACTGATCATTTAAGAAATCCCTGTTTAAGAGCCCTGGTCCTTACCCATTTACTAGGATATTGTCACTTATCCGGAGTTTGCGTGACTAGTAAACGGGTATGGGTTTGATGATCGAATTTATTGGACCTTTATACATCTGGTTACAGCAGTTGGCATATCACTGACGCACTGTCATCATCTTCAAATGGACACTCCACGGGAACTATTCTAATTTCCAACTGAAATGTCAATTGAGTCTTATGTTACCAGCCAAGGTTAGTCGGCCCGTCTGTCTAGGAACAAAGCACCCATCTGTGACTTATGACCACATTTTTTTACTGTCAGACAGTTGCGGGTTTGTTGTGGTGGGGCGCTCTCTCTGACGAGAGGACGGGTTTGTCGTTTACAATTGCTGCTGACCCTCGACAGCGTAGTTATTCTCGGGTTCGAGTCCCGTGTGACTCGTGACCATGTTTTACTGTGTCAGATTCGAGACTTCCCTTTTCGTCGCCTCCTAGGACTCACAGGGTTACGGTGGAGGTATTGGGCAACGCCTCCGCACGGGATTTTTGGCGTTATTTTAGCCTCGTTATATAGCCGCGGCACGGACCACGCACAGAAAACACTTGTCTGCTGGTGTTACTACGTCGTCGATACGTAGTTAGCTAATTGGCTCGTTGGCTGCAGCCTAGTAAGAGGAAACAATTCTCCTAATGCTACGTTTGTGTATTTTGGGTGTGGCCTAGCCCTGGACGTTCGTCTGTTGTTGCGTGTTTACAAAGCCGTTGTCTGGCAATGTGGATGTTTCGTACAAAATGATACCTTGCCTTATTTCTCCTTGGCTATCTTGGTTCTTTTCTACTCGCGCTCCCTTTGTTATTGGGCATTGGGCTGTTAACCTAGCGTGTAAATAAATGCAGAATTACATTATTATTATCAGTACCATTTTCATCATCATTATGTCATCATCATCATCATCATCATCACTTTCGTATTTGTGCTTACTTCTCACTTCTAAATCATTACTTGAATTTCATTACTATTATTATTGGGGTCCGCGATAGCGTGGTTCGTTGAGGCACTATGCTACAAGCCGGGAGGTATATTTTCGGTTTACTATGTCACTGCATTTTTCAGTTGACCTAATACTTTCAGCCGCACTGTGGCCCAGGGGTCGACACAGCCTCTTAACAGAAATTAGTAGCAGGAATCTTCCTGACGGTAAAGGACGGCCGGCGCGTAGGGCTTGTAGGCGATTCTGCCCGTATATTCTGCGCCTGCAGCAGGACAGCACAGAGGTTGCACAACAGAAGGGCCACGTCCTGCTCCCGCGAGAACCTCGACATAGCTGTAGAAAACTCGTGTGTACTTCGCATCTGATCTGTATTATTAGTGTTAAGAAAATTTTATTACGTTAAATACTGTGATACCCTTCTTTATAGATAACCCAATAATCTTCAAGCTGACAACCTCACCGCCGTCTGTGAACCGATTGTCTAGAAAATGAGGGAACCTCGATGTCTTACAACACTATGGGCCTCCAAGACCTAATAGAGGGATACTTTTTTATTATTATTATTCTTTTTATTATAGAGATTATTATTATAATTATTAATTGAATTATTGTTATTATTATTTTTTTTATTCCTTGGCACTACTGCCCCAGTGAGCCTAGGCCTACCTCCATGAACTTCTCCGTTCACTTTGGTTTTTCTAGATCTTAGACATACGGTAGGACTCCTTGGGCGGGTGATCAGCTCGTCGCAAGGCCTCTACCTGTACACAAACACAGAAAAA
>NW_019744119.1:136758-151334 GCF_002891405.2 Cryptotermes secundus
TTTGTGCATTTCTCTATTCGTGCTAGCTTTGTAATTGACCTCTGTGCTGTTAAGTTTACACGTAAATAAACATGAATTGAATTGAATTATTATTATTATTATTATTATTATTAACTCCTATGTGTATATATACATGTATTGTCCTTTCTCGCCACAAATGGCATAACTATTTGAAATTTACTTATTTTATTTTTCTCGCTTGTTAAAGCTAATTTCAATTTCTTTTGGAATTGATATTAATTAATTGCTATTATGCAGACTGCCTTATTTTGTATTTTGCTCTTTAACTACTTTTTTTGTATTTCTATGTACTCGTGCTAACTTTGTAATTGGCCACTGTGCTGTTAAGTTTGCACGTAAACAAACACGGATTGAATTATTATTATTATTATTCCTTTTTTGTGTTTGTTTCCTTTCTTCTACTCGTACTCACTCTGTAATTGGCCTTTGGGCTGTTGAGTTAGGAAGCAATAAAAGGAATTGAATTGAATTATTTTTATTACTGAATGCTTTCAGGTCGGATTGCTACATCCCCGAGGACAGAGCGTGGGGTTCGCTTACACAGGATGGCTCGTGGAATGGAATGATGGGCATGATACTGAGAGGAGAAGCTGAAATCTCTGTGGCCGAGTTCGCCATGACTGTTCTGAGGACAAGGGTTGTGGATTTCACTGTCCCACTCTTCGACACCAGGTGCACCCTTTTGTCTCTCTTTCTTCCGACAGGCTTTCCATTTCTTCTTCCTCCAGAATATAACCTTCTTCTGCCGTTGTTGGTAACGGTTTAGACTGTTCTAATTATCTCATTGAAGCTCTCCCTGCTTTTAAATAAGTTTGTATAATTCCGTTCGTACCTCATAGAAGGTACCTCGTCCGCATTGCAAAGACTGAAGTAAAAGTAAAGTGGAGGCCCGTAGGGTTCAGAGTTGTTGAAGTTCCCTCATTTTCTAGACAATCGGCTAACAGATGGCGATGAGGTTGTCGGCCCTATGCACCGGCCGCCCTTTACCCCCAAGAATATCCCTGGTACTCATTTCTATTAGAGACTGAGTAGGCCCCAGGGCCATAGTGCGGCTGGAAGGATTTGCTCATTTGAAAAAAATCCAATAACTCCATCGGGACTTGAACCCGCGACCTTCCGGCTTGTAACATAGTGGCTCAACTAACAACGCTACCGCGTGCCCCTCATTGCAAAGACTAACTAATCAAATTCGTTCTTTGCATCCTGTTGTATCGTAGAGAGTTAACCTCTGCAGTTCCGTCTACATAATTACTGTATATAAAATCAATAAAATGACAATGTTGATTTTACTCTGACAACAACATGTTTCGATCTATTGACAGTCCTCTCGTGGTTTCTCAATACAAGAACGATTATAAGACAACAAATAAACGCATCCATTTTCACAATTAAAAGCGTATATTTTGTAAATATTCACTCATAAAATACTGAAATGTAACATCTCTTAGCTAGGTTAGGTTCGTCATTGATTATGAAATAGCTTTAGTGTTGCTGGATATGTACCAGTGTTTGGGTAATGTATCTGTAAAATACATTATTTTTATTTGATAGGCCTACAAAAAACTAAACTCCGTGGCCTGTAGTCCACAAGCGAATTGTACTGACCGAACGACCGCCGCTTGTCGGCGATGTTAGTCCCAACTTTTGCGGATAGAGAGTATCGTGTGGTCAGCGCAACGGATCCCCACGGCAGTTAATCATGGTTCTCTAGACAGGATTGATGGACCTACAGCTTATTAAATTTGTAAACATTGTAAAGGTGTATAATTTTGCTTACAAGTACAGTGCGTTCAGTTGAGGGGGAAACTTCGCAACACCGCTGATCCGGCACTACATTTCTCACCGATTGCTGCTGTAACTGCTGATACCAGAATGAGTCATTAGCGCTGATAAACGCGCGCCGTTACAGTTACAGCAGCAATCTGTGAGGAATACTGGGCCCGGTCAACGGTGTTGCGAAGTTTCCTCCTTGATTGAACGCCCTGTATTTATGATGTGCGTGCGTATGCTGTTGTCACGTAGTATGTGTGACTATATAGGGGTTAGGTTGCTGAAATGATTTATTGACTCAGAACTACGAGCAACTACAGCTTCCTTGCTAATCTACATAATTAATAAATCACCACAGCACCCGCAAAGCCGTTTCTCAGTCTGCTGTGTCTTCATCAGCTGTTCGCTGGTAACGGCTTCTAACAGTGAAGATTTTTCAGTTTCCGCGCTCAAGTTCTCTCTTCACAGACTCCCGTACGAAACTGACTATCCTCTGACAATTGACTAAGTCTGAGTCTTACATTACGACCGACGGTCAGTCGGCCAGTCTGTCTTGGATTAAAGCACCCATCTGGGGCTTACGATCGGATCTTTATTACTGTCAGACTGTTGCAGGCTTGTTGATATAGGGCGCTCTCTCTGACGAGAGGAAGGGTATGTCGCTTACAATTGCTGCTGGCTCTTGTCAGCACAGTCAATCTCAGGTCCGAGTCCCGTGGGACTCGCGACAATATTTTACTATCTCAGATTCGAAACTTCCCTTTTCGTCGCCGCCTACTACTCGCAGGTGGTAATCGACCCCGCCTACACACGGGATTCTCGTAACTTCCCGCTAATAATATCTCGGCACGAACCACATAGAAAACACAGCTCTTCCATTTTTGCTTCCAACTGTTACATTCCCATCTGGACATATGGGATTGAACTGTGGGGATGCAGTAAACCCTTAAATACGAAAGTTTTATAAACGTTCCAGCCAAAAATGTTACGCTCCATGGTTCGTATCCAATCAAACCCTTCATGCAGATCTCAGAATACCCTTCATAAAGGAAGTCATCAACAAGAAAGCCATCAGATATAGAGATCGCATCGTTGACCACGACAACCATTTAATAAATGAACTCGCCGCCCAACCCCTGGCGAACAGAAGACTCCAACGCCTTTGGCCGGAAGACCTAATCTATGAGACGCGTGAAGACTCACCAGTGGATGGTAATCACAACAAGCTACTACGGCGCCCGAACATTTACCTATTGCTCTGTTGTCACTAGAGTAGATTGTAAATTAGCAATCAAATAAATAAAAAAGTTACATTATCAAAAATCTGCTGCCTAGCAATGGTAACTTGTTTACCGAGCCGTTTACATAGTCACTGCTTAGCAACAATCTCCACGCCACAATATGCTCTGTGGTTTAAAGGCTTTGTGTATAATACCTTCGGGTAGAAACATTAAATTGTTTTTTCTTAGACTTCATTTACAATAATCTGCCGCTGACTGTACACTGAATGTAACAACACCAAATCTAACATACACCCATTCGGCTGGTAAGTAATATCAGATAAGCGGTATCATGAATGTAGGTATACCACAGACTAATTAGGCCATATTTATCGACAATATTCCAACGAAGTAGTTACTGCAGAACGGTTACTAACCAAAGATTCTGATCACAAAAATCTTGATCCACTATATTATACCATACAGCCCACATTATGAAGTGCACGTAAGTGAAATTATACTCCATTACAGCGTTTACAGATTTAATATGCTACACCAAAACTACAATATCTTTACACCACACCAACACAAATCTAGAAGACTGACATACAACAGTGGCACATTTCCAGCAGCTTCTTGTTAATGAATGGAGAACCTAACCTCGTTAAGGGATTTTACATTTTTAATTTTCTTCTCTTTTTTTTACTTAGTTATTGGAGAGGGTGGGTTTCCCCATGCACTTAGACCAGTATTGGTCCATTGTGCTTCCCTCTACGATATTTTACCAGTCCACAAATTTGGCAGAAGGTGGTTCACATGGGGGGGGGGCGATTATATTGAAGGAATATAAGTGTGTTTACCTCAAGTAATAAAGTCATTTCAGAACTATAGAAGTGTTGCCACTATTTTTTATCTGACCTATATATTTTTCCCATTGCCTTTTTGTGATCCGACTGTGACACGCCAAACAATCTGATGTGTGCAGACGGACAGCCTTTGTGACCCAACGCAAACGCTTTCGAAGCCTAAGAAATAAAGAACAGGCTAAACGTCCAGAAGTAACTGGGACATCAAAATTTGTTCATCTTTGCTACATCTGATGCCTGGCGGTGTTCGCAGAACAATATTTTCGCGCTAAGAAAGGCCAAAGGGAATCCCCTATCTGTAGGTAAGCTTTACGCTCTTCTAAACAGCAGACTCTCTGCTTGTGCATTCCAGGAACTGTGTGCTGATCAGGCAGAACGGAGATAAGGATGTCATCTGGCACGGCTTCCTGGAACCGTTTAGTCCTCAGCTCTGGATGCTGGTGATACTGACTAAACTGGTGATTGTCCTCTGCCTGAAGACGTTTAACCACATAAAGCTGCGGTTCTTCGGAAGAATGTCATCAGAGTCACCAGACTCACACTGCGCTGTCTACGTCATGGGCGTGTTCTACATGCAAGGTCAGCAGCGACTTTCGTATCTAACTGACTGCTTGAGTAAGTGACTGACCAAAGTTGTGAAAATGAACTCACTAGATATTAGCCTGTATGTGTGGCTAACTCAGTGCCTGAGATCGCAAAACACAGGCAAATGGATTAACCTCCACCGCGTATCCTTCCAAATTTACGCTCCCNCGCCCCCCCCCCCCCGCGAGTCTCTCTCTGTTATATTTAATTCCCCTCGCCAAGACATGTTCTTCACAAGAACGCTAGTAGTAGCAACTTTGTGCTGGTTGACATAGGCCGGAAGAGCCCGGAGAGGAGTAAAGCAGTAAACAGACTGTAGGAATGCTACGGCTTCGATATTCTCAGCACTCACGGGGACCCTTTCCACGAGTCATTATGACTAAATGAATGAGACACTTCCTGTCAGAGCAAATAATAAATGCCGATTTACCGACTGACTAATTCGCTTATTAATTTCTTGGACACCTGACTAAGTAATTAGTTAAAGCAACTGTTCGTTTGGCTGTGACATAACGAAGGCTTTTAGTCACCTGTTCTCATTTTCTACCTGGGTTCGTGTCAGGGGCAATCCATGTGAGATTTATGTGGCAAGTTTTTCTGACCGTACAACATGCTCATCTATTATCCATAGCTCGGTCAATCGGTCCATTGGTGTCAGCAGTGCCGAGGGATTTATTCTCACAACCCCTTCCCCCGAAACAAAATAACTGTCTTCTTAGTAGAACATCCTGAAATTTCAACATCATAGTACTACATCTTAGACTTCGACGACACCCTAAGACAGTTTAATACTCCTTCCATCTCAGTCTCAGTCTTCCAAGTGGTCATTTTCTTAAGGGGTTTCCCAGATTTGCCTTATTTTCATCACACAAGCTACAGCAAATAAGTAAGTTAAGTGTTTTTCAGGCGTGAACAGGCAGACGCGATTCTACTCACAGAGGGTGCTGTATCTCGTGGCGCAGCTAACGGCGCTGACCGTGTACACAGCATACGCGGCCTTCCTGATCTCCTTCCTCACCGTGCAGAAGTTCTCACTTCCTTTCAACTCTCTACGGGAACTCATCGACATTGGTTCTTACCGGCTGGGAGTTCTGGCGAATTCCGCTCACATTGACGACTTCAAAGTGAGTCATGTGATTCTAGACCTGTTTTGGAAACCGTTTATGATCCATGTACCTGAAAATGGCAGTGAGATTTCTCTTGTCACACCTGTACTCTCTTGCCTTGTACATTTGAGAAAATAATCTAAAAGAAATATTTCTGTGTCGAATTCGGATCTCTGAGAATGTTACAGATGTTATTACTTAGAGTTACAGAGTTAAATCAAACGGAACATTGTTAGATGTTTACCAAACTGACATATCATATTAGATAGCAGTCTTTATAGAAATGAACTTTCAGTTCCTAAAAGCAAGAGGAATATTTGACTTGCCTTGCTCCATGGCTTTAGTTATTCTGTTCGTAACTTGGAAGAACCGAAGAAAAATAAGAAATATGAAATCAGGATTGCAAACCTCAGGGCTGATATTAGATTGCAGGATAAAAGGCAGCCAATCTTTGTACCACAGTGTTTGGTCTTGCCTTAGCATATCTGTTTATTTAGGGCGAAAACAACCACCAACACTTGCAATAATGCTCAAATGTCTGCTCATTATTTATTCTTTAATACACAGTCCTATTCGTGGGAGGAAACAAGTGGCTTGTAATAAAAGTACGACAAATACGCACCTCGTAAGAAGGTACCATCTGCGCAGTAACAGATTCCGTATGAACTAAGAGAAAGGGGCTTCCCTCCTTCTCTGTAGTCTCTTCCACAAACGCCTCGTTCGCTCGCGAATACGCGGGGTCGTTCTAGAATGACTCTGGGCACAAAACCGGGATTACAGGGCAAGGAGAGGGCAGTCTTGAGTTCAATTGTAATCTCACTGCGAGTATAGAAGCGCCGTTGAACGGTCATGTGTATAAAACTAGAAGTGAAGCCGAAAGTTCTGTGAAAAACAAATTGATGCATTGCTAGGTGCAGGAAGAGGACAGTGCATTGTCGTACGGTGAAATAGTAGTGAGGTAATATCTGTTCTAAAACCAGGTAAATATTACAACACAGTATACAAACTTCTGTCTTCCTGAAGATTTGAGGTTTTCACGGCGGTGACTATGAAGTATGCAGTCTTCTGGGATGTGGCGCCGTATAGATATTGTGTTAACCGACGTTTCAGAGGAACGTATCGCCTCCATCTTCAGCATCTGCTCACTCTGGTTCGCTCGCGGATTTCTTCTTTTTCTACCCTGAAGATGGAGACGATGCATCCTCCGAAACGTCGGTTAACACAATATCTATACGGCGCCCATCCCAGAAGACTGCTTTCTTCTCTCTGTTCGTCGGCATCTCTGTCTCTCTCACTTTCCTCCTCCCCAAAGCACATCCTGCAAAAAGTGATAAGCACCAGAAGTGTTCTTCTTGGAGAGATAACTCCGAGTAAGTCGTCCATTTTGCAGTTACACGTATGGCTTCGAGTCTAGATGAAATTCTTTCCCTCCTAAGAAAGCATAGAATTATCACGCTGCAAAGCAAATATAAATTTTAAAAACATATGCTTAAAATGAAGATAGTCCCAAATTATGCTCGCATATAAAACACTAATACATAGCATAGCAACAAAAAAACAAACAAACGTAAGCACAAACGTTAGGAATAAAGAACGACAAGACATTTCTTTACAAAAAGAAACAGCTTCACCACAAGGGGATTTATTGCTTATATATGCTAACGGAAAGACATGCAAACACACCTGGAGTCACGTAGAACAATCAGTAAATAAAAGAGTTACAAGACAAAATGAAAATAATACACAAAAATAAAACAAAAAGTATGCAACTTATCCAAATTGCAAATAAAACACAACAAAAGAGAAAACAATTCCACAGTACTATAAACACCAGACACCCATTTTACGCAAGAAGAGTTACAATTACTAAGAAAGGGCTGAAAAATAATTTATACCAAAACAGAGAAATTGGTTAGAAATATTAGCGTTAGAAGCAGGAACTGCAATATGTAAGATAGATGTTATATAACAACTCTATAGATCTATATAGACAAAAAACTATTAAAAAGATCGACCCGGAAGATAATAAAAACAATATAATAAGAAAAATGAAAATTAATAACAAATTAGCACAAGAATGCCATCTTCTGGAATGTGGCGCCGTGTAGTTCTTGTGCGAACTGACGTTGCCTTTAGCTCAGGCAACGTGCGAGGGAGAGTCAGTGAATACGTAAAGCAGTTGCATTTGACGTCATAGGTTTTCTGTGTGTCTCACTAGGTAGCATCGCAGTCCAGCTTCTTGAGAGTATAGGTAACAGACGCGCATGACCATGTTCAGAGGCTGGTTTAAATTGTCAAATTGGCCACCTTGCTTGAGATCGTACTACAGAAGGGCTGAGTTCTGCTGTGGGAAGTGTTTGTCGCTTAAAGCGGTTCACAACTGGGTCGAGGAATTCTCTCAAGGGCGTTCGAAAGACGCGGATGATGCCAGACCAAGTTGCCCTGACGAGATTGCTGTAGCGGGTGGAAGAGTTGGAGCTGATTTGAGGATAACTATAAACAGTGTAGCAACTGCACTAGGATGTACCCATGGCTTAGCTTAATGCATGATCTTCTGAAGTTTCGGAAAAGATGAGTGCGGTCTATGTTCAGAGACCTAAAGGATCGAGAAAAAAAATCTGTCCTTGCAACATCTCTTATGGTATGCAGATAAAGGAAAAGATATGCTTAACAAGATTGTAGCTGGGGGCGACACATGGTCCCATTACTACCAACCCCAATCAAAGCCTTGCTCAATGCAATGGTGGTAAAAGTTCCGTTGATGACGAAAGGGTTGAAACGGGGGTGCGGAAGTGACAGAGACAACAGTCAAAAGACTTCTATGTTGCGGGTTTCTACACACTGGTAAAGTGACGAGACAAGTGTTTCAGTGCTGGTGGAGGATATGTCGAGAAATAAATGTTTTTTTTTTCCAGTTTCGAATATCACATGTTTTACGTGTTGTATCCGTTTGTGGCCTATTTCCTGACTCTCCTTCGTAGCGTAGAGTGGTAGGATGGTAAGTAACTTTACATTTAAACGGAAAATGTGAGGACGGAAACGTAGCTTTTTAATTTAATGAAATATCTAGGTATCCGCCTGGATTTATGTGTATATTGTTTCATTTATGTACTTTGAATTGATTGATATATCCAACAACACAGATCGTGAGAGCCTCAAATGATGATTAGTCGATTGAGAATCTGAAGGGATTTAAAAGGAAAATAGTATAGCCAAATTTAATGTAATACCGAGCAATTTGTGGGCACGTGGTACCGTAGCTGGTTGAGGCACTATGCTTCAACCCGGAAGGTCGCGGGTTTCACTCCCGATGAGATAATTGGATATTTCAGTTGACATAATACTTCCAGCCGCATTGTATCCCTGGGTTCAACTCAGCCTCCAACAGAAATGAATACAAGGAATGCTCCTCGGGATAAAGGGCGGGCGACGCGTAAGGCTGGCAACCTCACTGTCATCTGTGAGCCGATTGTATAGAAAATGTGGGAGCCTCGACGTCTCACAACTCTATGGTCCTCCTCGGCCTGTTACAAGGATATCTTTACCTTTACCTTTTATCGAGGAATTCTTTGCCTTTATTCATTTATTCTCTTATACACGAATGATTAACGAAAATTTCAATACCTCTAATTTTATAATTTAGAAAAGTAGGATGATTAGTGGATATATGTCGATTTAGCAACTTAGGCATATGCCAACAATGTTAGTGACTATGATATGGAAGTAATTCGCAGTTGTCTGTGGCAGAATGCAACTGATGCCCTGATGAAGGAAGTGTACGCCAAGCTTATAGCCCCTGAAGAGGATCACCTACCGATATCTATCGAGGAAGGTATGCAACGAGTCTGTGACATCGACAACTACGCATTCATGACGACACTTGAAGTAGCCCTGGGGCTGCAGAACAAAATCACCTGCAAACTGTCCAGTGTCCTGGGCGCATCCATACCCGAAAGCTTGACCATGACCATTGCCAAGCGGAGCCCCTATCGGGGTCTCATTAATTACAAGTGGGTACCACGTCCCTCTGTCTGTCCATCCGTGTCTTTTATCTCTGAAACTTCTGAACGGAATTAGATGGAAATTTATATTGTGTGTTTACAATGAAAGTAAGGAGAAGAACAATATATTTTATTTGGCTTCATGAGGCAGTTCAAGTATATAATTTTTTTTATTATTTAATTGAACATGAGGCCATGAAGACGTAAGGAAGAGTGGACGTATAATTTCAAAGGTTCTTAACCTCAACACTTCATGAAGGTGAGTGACGCAGTTCATGTCATCCCAACACAAGAGCCGGCAATACGTATTGAACTGGAGGCGAGGTAAGCACGAGAACCCCTCTGAGCCTTGTCCAGAAGAGAAAAGGCTCGTGTAGGACCTGAGACTCTCAAAGCCGCGAATAGTACAGGATGGGGCGCAGAAACTTCCTTTTCGTGAAGGGAGAGGAGGTCGCAGAAAAGTGGGGATAGGCTCGGCGAACGCAGCAGTCGCGGAAGTGTCTGTCTAATACCCCTCAGTAGGAAACATGAGATGGACGAGTGAGCAGCGTGCGTTTGCTGCCGAAGCCTATTTTTCGAACAACCATTCCTACGTGGCGGTGCAGCGTGCGTTCCGTACTCACTTCGGAATTAAGCCCAGAGGTCCGGTTCCCGACCGGAAAGCGATTGTTTTGTGGGTAGAGAACTTTAGGACAACCGAGAATGTGGTGAAAATATCATCAGGACGACAACGGACCTTTACGACGCCAGAAAATGTGGAGGCAGTTCGACAGTCAATTTTGAGATCTTTTTCGAACCAGTTCTTGAAGAAATGCATCTAGCAAATGTCTGGTTCCAACAGGAGGGTGCCATGGCCCACACAGCCCGAGTTTCGATGACAGTTTTGAGGGCCAAGTTCCCCGGACGGCTCATCTCGCTTCGAGGTGACATCCCGTGGGCAGCGCACTCACCTGATCTAACGCCCTGTGANTGATTTTTTTTATGGGGATACCTCAAGGCAGAGGTTTTTAAACATCGCCCCACAAACCTGCTTCAGCTGAAGAATGTTATTCGGCAGGAAGTAGCCCAAATTCCGGTGCACATGTTGGAACGTGCAGAGGGGAACTTGAGAAAACGGTTGCATCAGTGCATAGAGAACGGTGGCCACCACCTTCAAAATATTTTGTTTAAAACTACATGATTTGAAACTATAAAGTATGTTCTTTCATTAGCTAAACATAAATTTTGTCTATCAGCAATAATTTTTCTTTTATTCGCCTTCAAAAAAGGAAGTTTCTGCGCCCCACTCTGTATTATCTTCTGGGATATAACGGCGTGTAGTCCGTTGTTAGTCAACCGACGTGGCAGCAGGCAGCTGGTGGCAAGCAGAAAACTACTTGCCATCTGTTTTCACGCTGGAATCTTGCTCAGTTTATTCTTCCACCCTGAAGATGGAGACGATATGTGTCTCCGAAACGTTGGTTGACTTTCAGCGGACCCCACGACGTTACTCGTATATCCCAGAAGATATTACTCTTCAGATAATGCTCCTGCCCCTACCGTGAATCGAACTCCCGGTTCTGAGTTCTCCACTCCGTAACTTAGTCGCTGCACTGACTTAGCTACGTACTGGAAAAAATATAAATTTTGTGACGATGGTACAGTAACACAAATATCATGTTTCTGGTCATTATAGATCGTCATGTTTTTATCTAAAACACAATGTTTTGGAGACTGGATTCTGCCTCCTTCTTCAGGAGAAACACTCAGTTGGGTACAATCGAGAAATCTACTCCCTATCCCCAGACACCTACACCAACACAAGATAGGGTATACAAAGCAAGCACAACATAAACCATTTGTGAGAGTTAAGACAAAATATTAAACATTAAATATATCCACATGTTTGAGGCTTAGCACCAGAGCACTGTCACAGTAGAAGTCATCATTGGAGAGATAAATTCTCTGTGTGGTACCAACATAAAAACACTAATATCCCCACTACAATGGACGGGATTGTAATATTTTTATTTCTGGTGTGATGACGGGAGTCGAGATAAGGGAAATGTCCGAGCTGGATTGACTGATCGGATGGTCTATGTGAGATACATGTGTGGAGTCCTACAGGAAATACAAGGAATCAGCCCACATGTCTCTGAGAGACCAAACGATCAGTCAATTCAGCTTGAGAATTTCTCTCATCTGAACTCCCGTTATCAGGGCAGAAGTAAAAAGATTACAATTCCATCCAATGTAGTTTGAGTTGGAAACTTTGTTTTTTTATGTTGGTGCCATAGGATTACAGAGAAAATTTCTCTTCAATGATGACTTCTATTCTGATTTTTTTTTCTAGTGGGGTGGGACTAAATCCCTTGTAGTGCGGCCACTTCTGGCCTCATATATGAAGAGATTTTAATGTTTCAATATTTTCCCCTAACTCTCGCAGATGGATTATGCTGTACTTGCTTTGTATACCTATCTTGTGTTGGTGCATGTTACTGGAGATAAAGAGTAGCTTTCTCGACTGGGCCCAACTGAGCAGGTTTCACCTGAATACGGAGACAGAGTCCAGTCTCCAAAACAGGATAATGTCCAGAAATACAGCATTTATACTTGTTGAATAGTCAATTCCTCTCTCTGAAAGTAAGTAGAGGGCCAGAGATGAAGCCCAAACTTGAAGACGGCGAATGCCATAGTATGCTGCCTGGTCAGGGCTATCAGACACGAAGGGGAGAGATAATAGATGAGTGTGGGTAAAGGAGAAATGAAGATAAGAAAGGACAAATCGAAGAAAACTCGGAGACACCCCCTTGTCCGGTGTCAAAATATGTACCATGAATCTTACTTGATGTCATTCGGGGCTAACCTAAGTCTCCGTGGTGAGACAATTAATGTCTTCAGGAATCTTGGGTCGTGTAGTCTCTTAGAAAGATACTAGCGTCTCGGAAGAAAATTCTTTCTTCCTTTGCCTTCAGGTTAGAAGAGTAAGTCTAATGTTTAGAACCCTGGTACAAGAACAAGGACCTCAACGACCAATCAGAGTGACGGAAAAGAGTAAATGCATTTGGCTCATATTTCAGGAGGGCATTGCGACTGGCAACGAAAGAGTTTGGATGAATGAAGGGATCCGGAGTAACAGAGTAAAAACAGTGGCCTTCAAAACAGCTCATTGAAGAGCAAACTGCTTACGAGAAGAGAGAAACATTAATAACAGCAGGAACAAAGAGCGGAGAAGGGGAGGAAACAAGAAAAGAAGAAAATGGAGGAGTAGAAAAGAGGAAAGATAAAAAGGCAAAGCAATCCCTGTAAGAGGCTGTGGAGGCCCGTAGGGTTATGTGACGTCAAGGCTCCCACATTATTCTAGAGAGAGGGCTCACAGATGGCGTTGAGGTATCAGCCCTTTAGCTCCAGGAATATTCCTGGTACTCATTTCCTTTAGAGGCTGAGTCGACTCCAGGGCCATACTGCTGCCCGAAGGATTAGGTGGATTGAGAAATACAATGACTTAATCGGAAATCTAACCCGCGGCCTTATGGCTTATAGCCAGACCAACTATGCTACGAAATGATAAAACAAGTAAACGTACATTGTGCGGATCTAGGATAAAGCAGTCGGTATTGCGAATGGTGAGAGGCTGGAAGACAGAGGGATTTGAGTTCGATTCCTGGTAAGGATAAGAACTTTCTCTTCTGCACAACCTTCAGACCGGCTTTGGGGTCCACACAGCCTCCTATTCGATGGGTACCGAGGTCCTTTCTCCAGATGTAAAGCAGCCGGCGCGTGAAGCATATCACTTCAACTCAAACTACTGCCGAGGTCAAAAGCGTGGAGCTTACATCCACTCCCCCATACGCCTTCATGGTTTGGTGCTTAATTAATTAAGCTTGTCTTCATACACAGTTCTGCCTACCCCTGCTATTCCTCAGGCTCTCCTGTTTCAGCTTACAGGCCATGTTCCGCAGTGGCACCATCAAGAGGTTGAAGCAACGGTCGTGGCCCAGCAAGCTGCTCCCTGAGAGACCACTTTGGCACTCAGTGGACTTCTCCAGCATACTTCCCATCTTCGCAATTCTGGGTGCCGGGTTCGTGGCATCTCTGCTGCTCCAAACAGCCGAGATTCTTGTCGCAGGGCGACGCAATCGTGTATCAACCGTTTAAAAATATTACCACCCGAGGAAATGTTTGCCTCCCACGGATATTAAAACTGCAGTAAAATTTCCCAGTGCGTCGCTGTTTTTCTAACAGCTATTTTATTGTATAGTACTTCAAATAGACTATTCGGTAGATCTAGGCTTTCGTAGTAGAATATTGTTACATGTAGGCCCGTTTCTAGGCAACGACTAAGAATCAAAACAACTAGACAACGGCCGTTGCTAGACAGAGACCCGTAAACTGCAACAGACTAGCGGTGTTTTCTGTGCGGTCAGTGCCGAAATATTATAAACAGGATAGTTAGTACAGTAGAGGCGTTGAGGAGGATTAGAATAAATCCACCGTAGCCGTGAAAGGTGTAAGAGGCGGCTAAATGGAACCCACTGCGTGGGGTTCTAACGCGGCCACCCTGTTCCTGAGAGATATGAATACGGGGACCTCCCCCGCCCCCGATTGGGAAAGTCTCGAATGTTTGATTGTAAAATATGGTCAGGAGTCCAGCGGGACTCGGACAAAAGAATGACTGCGCTGGCGAGGCTCAACAGTAGTTGTGAACGACAGACCGGTCCTCTCGTCAGAGAGGACACTCCACATCAACAAACCAGAAATTGTTTGACTAATAAAAATTGGGTTTGGGCCCCAGATTGGTTCTTGGCACCAAGACAGACTGACCGACTGACAGTCGGTCGTAACATAGCTTTGACTTTGAGAGTCAGTCAGTTGAGTTCAGTTAGTTTGTTGAGTGACTGTGGACGTTAGTGTGCGTGTAACAGTGGCCTGTAAAGTGTAGTCACATGCTGTATCAGAGTCCAATAAATCGGCTCATTAATCCAAAACGCAAATATAGTCACACTCAATCACGTGATAATATTATTG
>NW_019744119.1:151532-152316 GCF_002891405.2 Cryptotermes secundus
CATGTCGTTCATCCAGTATAAACACAACTTAAGTGGCAATAAAACAGGAAGGAAGAGGAGAAATAGAAACGAAGAATGAATGCAAACTTAAATGTAATATATATAAAGAAATATACTTAGAACATACGCAAACAATAGAAACCCATCAAAATAGAAAGAAAAATCTTTCTGCCACTAGTGGTCAACATCAGGAAGGAAACACGTATTATAAAGAAAGTACTTAAGATGTAAAGTTGTTTATTAAAACATTACATTTCTGAACATAAGTCGTCATCCTGCTCTTATCTAAAACACCATCTTTGGTGCAAGACCTAATACGTATGAAGTTTTTAATATTTTCAATTTTCTCTTAGCTCTCGTAGATGATTTGTGTTGTGCTTGACTTCTATACCCTATCTGGTGTTAGTTCAGGTGTCCGGAGAGTAGGACTAGCTTTATCGATTGGGTAGAACTGAGTAGATTTTACCTGAAGTCGGAGACAGAATCGTCTACGAAACACTGTGTCTTTATATGAGGGGCAGTCAAATAAAAACGGGGCAGAAGCCAAAACATATTAAAGAAAATTTCTTACCTCAAAAGTAATCTCCAAAACTGTTAATACATTTATCCCACTAGGAGATGAGATGCTCAATCCCGTCCTTGAAAAAGCTTGCGGGCTGTCTGCGGAACCCCATCTTTACCCAGCCACACACGTCTTCGTCCGATGCAAACCGATGTCCACAAATGTCTCCCTTCAGGTCTCCAGAAATGTGAAAATCACATGGGGGAGATCTGGGCTGTAGGG
>NW_019744119.1:152767-161463 GCF_002891405.2 Cryptotermes secundus
GTGACATGCTGTGTTCGCCGTGAACAACAGACATGCGACGGTGAATTTCTCGTCCTCCTACTCCTTCAGCAGTCAAAAAGCGCACTACACTTCGCTGTTCTTCTTTACTCGCCTCCATTACTGATGTTGGACGACCACAGGTAGCGCTAACCTCACTTCCAGCACAATAAACAAATGACTAGTGTGCAAGGGCACGTTGTAATCGATGGTACCAAGAACATCGCCACAGAAAGTAATGTAAGACATACGGACAATTAAGAAAATAACAATAATCCCCAAGAAATGACTGAACCTTAATTATTTTAAAAGCGAACACCTCTACACAACCCCACAGCAGTTACCGCTGTGGGACATTCCTTATCCGGCATAACAGTCCAAATATTTGCAGACTTACATCAGCTGCATATCCTACAAAGCAAAATTATTACCTACTATACCATATTTGTGGAAAATATTGTGAAGTATGGACCCATTGCTAGGCAACGATTCGGTAAACACATTCCCTTGCGGGCTAAAGCGCGCAAGCATAAGACGTCCATTGCTAAACAACGAAACTGTAAACATGTCTCCTTAACAATAGAGGCTGTGTTTCCTGTGGGTTCCGTACAAAGTGGTTGTAAGAAAGTGTTCGGCTGTAGAGAGTAGTAGTAGTAGTCAAGGAGAGTTCGAGATTCGTGACGCCAACCTATTGGGATACTTCGTGTGTGCTTTGAAGTGGCAGTGAGACTGTTATAAATCCGTTGCCAGGATACGACTAGTGAAGACTGAGAATCCTAGTGTGTGTGTGTGTGTGTGTGTGTGTGTGTGTGTGTAACGGTAAACTGCAAAGTGTGTACAATAGCGATATCGCTGTATTACCTGTATTCCCTAGTTTTGTGTTCATAGCGATTAATAAATCCAATCATTCAATACAAAACCCGTCTCGTAAATCACCCCTACACGTGACAACTTTTTCATCACTTACGACCGAAACCGATCATTTGAAAATATGGCACACTTCAGACATTTGTGAAAGACAGTCTTCTTCTTCTTCTTCTTCTTCTTCTATTCCTGCTGCTCCCATTTGGAGCATAGGGCATCCGTGAAACGCTTCGTTTCACTTCAATTTCTTAATCGTAGACAGTCGGTAGGACTCCTTGAAAGGGGGATCAGCCCGTCGGAAGGACACTACGTAACACAGACACGGAATAAACACAGACAGACATCCATGCTTTCAGTGGGATTTGGACCCACGATCCCAGTGTTCAAGCGGGCGAAGACATTTCATGCCTCATACCGCGCGGCCACTGGCAGCGGGGAGAAGGCAGTAACAAATTAAAATTTGATTCAGAAGGAAATTAAGAGGACTTTGAACTCGGGTAATGCTTGCTACCATTCAGTCTAGAATCTTCTGTCTTCTCGTCTGCTGTCTAAAAACATAAAAATTAAAATACACAAAACTATAATTTTGTCTGCGATTTTGCATGGATGTAAAACTTGGTGTCTGATATTAAGTGATGAACATAGACTGAGAGCGTTAGGAAAATGTTTGGGCAGAAAAGGGGTGAAGTGACAGGAGGTTGGAGAAAACTACATAATGAGAAACTTCATAACTTTTACTCTTCTCCAAATATACTTAGAATGATCGAGTCAAGGAGGATGTGATGGACAGAGTAGGCAGAACGCATGGAGGGGAAGATGAATGCATGTAAGATATTGGTGGGAAACCCAGAAGGAAAGAGACCACAACGAAGACCAAGACGTAGGTGAGTGGATAATATTACAATTGATTTTAGATAGGATGGGATGGTATGGACCGGATTGATCTGGCTCAGGATAAGTAGCAGTGGAGTGATCTTGCGATCACAGAAATGAACCTTCGGGTTCCGTAAATTTTTTGGATATTCTTGAGTGGCTGCACAATTTTTGGCTTCTCAAGATGTGCTCAGCTAGCGCCATAATCAACAATGGAGAACTTCAAAATCTAGCATAAAAAGTAAAGTTGCCCTGTGCTCCATTAGTTAAGCACTATGCCATGAAGGATATGGGGGGAGTGGAGGCATAGCTCCATCTTTCTTGACCTCTGCACTAGATGGCAGTGATTGGTCAAATTCACTCCCTTGTCCCTTTACTTCACCCGGTGAAATAACCCCAGGTACCCATTGGATTGGAGGCTGGGTGGACCCCAGATTCGTACTGGGCGTTGTGGAGAAGAGCAATCTTAAGTTTCGGCCACACAGAGCGCGAACATAGCGTACGTAGCGTGCGTCGCGTACGTAGCGCTCTGTGTGACCGAACATTTACACGGCCGGAAACGTAACCTGGGGCGACCAGTCAGTAACATAAAGCATTGCAATTCAAATCGGCAAAGAAAATAATAAACGGATATCAGATTGAGCTTAAAATTTTAAATAAGTATGGAACTATAAATATAGAGCTATACAGAAAACCGATAACAACGGATGTGTTTTGCCAGTTCGGCATTTCATTATAATAAATTAGTACCAGTAGTGGTTAAATTGACGCGAGGGATAAATCCAGCACACCATTACGCCTCATTGCTACTGCGAATTCAGTAACTCCTGGTTAAAAGTATAAACTCACGAAGTAAAATAAATATATTTACCATTGTAGCTTGTTGTATGGTGCACGACCGATGTGTTTCCCTGTTAATGTGTCTCTTGAGACAGAGTCAGACCTTTACCAGATGAGTTGTCTATCTGTACACATCCACACGTCAGCTAACGCCGCCCAAGCTCGAGGTCAGTTACACTTTGACGGTTATACGTTATAGTACATAGGAAAGTCAATAAGTAAGTTACAAATGGATATAGAACTTAAACAAATAAGAATACTGATTTGAAAAGTACTTCTATTTCTCAACATAATCTCCCTGTACATTGATGCACTTGTCCCATCATTTCACAAGCCCCTGAAAACCAGCAGCATACATTTCTTTGGGCTGCTGTTGGAACCAGGAGTGTTCACATGGCATGGCCTACCTCATAATGCATGACAGGTTAGGTTTTCACAAAGTCTGTGCACAATGGGTGCCGCGCATGCTGACCCCACAACACAAAATGTAAAGAGTGGGTTTGGCATTACAGCATCTCAATCGCTACCACGATGAAGGACACAATATGCTAGCCCTAATTGTCACAGGTCTTGGTTTCACCATTACCAGCCCAAGACAAAGCGGGCATCAATGCAGTGGAAACATCCTGCGTCACCTGACCAAAGGAAGTTTAAGGTGACACCGTCCTCCAGAAAAGTGATGCTCACAGTCTTCTGGAATCACGAAGGCATACAGCTCACCGCATTCCAGCCTCAAGGCGACGCAGGATGTTTCCACTGCATTGGCGCACGCTTTGCCTCGGGCTAGTAATGGTTAAGCACTATGCCATGAAGGCGTATGGGGAATGTATATATAGACCCACGTTTTCTTGACCTCGACACTTGTTGAAGGTGAATAGTCAGCTTCAAGCCCGGGCAGCTTTGCTCCAGGGAAAGAACCACTGTGTCCATTGGATAGGAGGTTGGGTGGGCCCTAGATCCAGTGTGGACGACGTGGAGAATTGAAAATGTTCTCCTCTACCGGGACTCGAACTCTGACCCCTCGTTCGGCCATCTCGTAGGCAGTCGCTCTACCGACTAACATGCCCCAGAACAATGGTGAGCTGAATATTTGGGAATAAGTAAACTAAATAATCAAGTGGCGTAAGTAATTATGACACGAGATCTGTGTAGAATATGAGGTTTACGGATTTCTGATATGTAATCTTGGAAACCGTTACCAATGTTACGCTGAGAACCTCCTGTTCTTCAGGGTATAAGAGTACGATTGTTTCGGAGGCAGCTGATTTCTCCGAAACGTTGCGTTACTGATTTAGCCGTGTGCTACACGGCATTCTGCAGACGCGGACAAGAAAGGAACCTGATGAATCGCTTGCGGAAGTGGACTAGACGCACTCGCTTCCAAAATCTGGGCGTCCCTGAAACACTGGAGTCTGGTCAACGCCCAAACCAGAAAGAGAACCAGTCAGCTGGTCAATGACTGAGATGGTCTTCAGACAAAGCGCTGCCCATTACATCAAGGACACGCGGCAGAAGAACGAATCACTTTTAATTTAAGTGAACTAACACATAATGACAGGTACTGCTGGACAATGGAGTTGCCGACCTTAAAGTGTCATTGTTTTCTTCATCAGCGTCATCATCACCATCATCAGCATCATCGTCGCAATATTCTTCTTCTTCTCCGTTTCATCCTCCACTCTTTGCTTCCTTTTATTCACCTCAACTCTCTTTTGTTTCGACACAAAATTGCTAATCTCTTCAATTCCAGATTACATTTGGGATTCGTGGGCTTCTTTCGGGAACTGGAAGCATTTCATTCGTCAGATGAAAAGATGGCTAGAAACTGACTTAGTCCTTTTCGTCAGAAAAAATAATCTCAGTTACTAGGCCAGTGTCTACGCATGCAGTTTTATTTCACGTTCATTACCTTCTCAATGTGTAGCTCATCTACTCTTTATACGTCTCCATCTTACTAACTTCAGCGGAACTCCATATTGCCAAATACACGTTGCTGTCTAGTCACCAGACTGCCGGATAAAATCATGACACGAAGATAGCTAAGAGCATAGTTCGCATATTTGGGAACGACAGCAACAAATCAAAATTTAATTCAAGAAGAAATTAAGAGACTGAATTCGGGTAAAGCTTGATACCATTCAGTCCAGAACCATTTATCTTCACATGAGCTGCCTACAAACATAAAAATTAGAATATAAAAACCTATAAATTTGCCTGTGGTTCTGTATGGGTGTGAAACTTGGTCTCTGACATTAAGGGAGGAACATAGACTTAGGGTGTTTGAGAACAGGGTGTTGAGGAGAATATTTGGACCAAAGAGAGATGAAGTGACAGGAGGTTGGAGAAAACTGCATAATGAGGAGCTTCATAATTAGTACTCTTCTCCAAGTATAATTAAAATGATCAAAGAAAAGGAGGATGATTGGGAGGACATGTAGCACGATTTGGGTTCAAGATTAATGTATATAGAATATTTTCTTTTCGGCGCGCAGGGCAAGGTGGAGGTACCCGAACTCCCCTCCACTCGGGAGTAATGAAGCAGAATGCGCAGTGGCAGTGCGGCAACCAATGAGGTTTACCCGAGGTGCTATTATTGCTAGGTGAGAAAATGTCTTCTTTGAACATCGGGACGGTCTTAGTGTAACATTCAAAAACAGAGAACACTGTCATTGCTAGGCAACAGCAGTAAACACGTTACTGCAATTGCTAGGCAACTGTATTATTTCGTATGCGTAGGCGAGTGCAAATGTTTGTTGGAAGGTGGGGCGGGAGCATGACGTCATGCAGGAAGGGCGGTGGACTGTTAGCGGAGGAGACAGCGAAGCCGGATAGATGACAATTCAGAAAATGGCTCAAAGCGGTTAATGATGTTTAGGGAAATAATCGCAGTTCATCCTGGTGAACTTTTCAGTTCCCGCAATCCAGCTCGTTTTTCAATTGAAACATTAGTTGACATGTACATTGTTTTGGATTGTAACGCCCTGTAATTTGGTAGTAGCTTAATGACGTCTGGGTATTTCGGAGGACCACTCGGCAGCGTAGTTGCTTGAGACACTATGCTACAAGTCGGAAGGTCGCGGGTTCGATTCCCGATGAGAACATTGGATTTTTCAATTGACCTAATCCTTCCAGCCACACTATGACCCTGGGGTTGATTCAGCCTCTAACAGAAATGAGTACCAGGAATCTTCCTGCAGTAAAGTGCAGCTGACGCTTAAGGCTGACACCCTCATCGCGATCTGTGAGCCGATTGTCTGGAAAATGTGGGACCCTCAATGTCTCACAACCCCATGGGCCTCCACGGCCTGTTACAGGGATAGCTTCACTTTTTACCTAGGCATTTCGGAGGAACGTATCAATTCGATTTTCAGTTTCGAGGAGAAAGCCAAGCGGGAAGCACGCTGCTTGTTTCTCACTGGTTTCTTCTCTAGTTTGCTCTTCAACATTGAAGAAAGATTGGGTACGTTTCTCCGCAACGTCGACAGGTTAATCATCTCGTTACGACCCACAACAATCCAGCAGGACGTAGAGGAAGAAGAAGGTCGTGCCATAACTCAGGCAGTTAGTCGCCGGCTTCCCACTGCGACGGCCTGGGTTCGAACCCGGCTCAAGTCATGTGGGATTTGTGGTAGACAAAGTGGCACTGAGAGAGGTTTTCTCCGGGTACTTCGGTTTCTCCTGCCAGTTCTACTGACTGCTCCACAATCATCATCATCATCATCATCATTATCGTCATCATCTGGGACCGGTACAACATGCAAAATAGTGGCCGACGTGCCAAGTGGACTCAGTACCACTCCAGCCCGAGAAACAAAAGAAGACCCTAAAGGAACAGGAACAGAGATATAGTGTTCATATTGATTGACGCCGGATTTATATTTTAAGTATAATTGAAGAATTTATTGCTTTGGGTAGATTACATCGAAACATAGAGAAATCATTTATATGTTCAAGACTGACGTAGCTGGCAGCAAGAAGACGACACAACCCTGGAACACAAAAAAGAATGCCCTTAGTGAAAATAGAAGAATGTTCTGTCTGATTATAGGGAAAATATATAAAATGAAGGATAGAGATAAAATTAAATTCTCCCAAACTCGTGGTGACCGAAACATAATTCTTGTAATTCCGTCGTTATGTACGTTAGCAAGTGGGCTAGTTTTAAGTGGAAGCAGAATTATGCTTGCTTGGTTCGGTATTGCAGCGGCCATTTTTAACAAAGAACATTCGAGCTTAACAATAGTCAGCATCACTTGTAGTGCATATTGTTACTCTGTCAAGTTTATAGTGACTATGTACGTCACAGGGTAAAGGTAAAGCTATTCCTGTAACAGGCCGCGGAGTCATATAGGTTTGTGAGACGTCGAGGCTCCCACATTTTCTATACAATCGGCTCACAGATGGCTGTGAGTTTGTCAGCCTTACATGCCGACCACCCTTCCCCCCCCCCCAGAAAGCTTGCTGGTCCCGCGGGCCCTCGTNACGCCGAGGATCCCACATTTTCTAGATAATCGGCTCACAGATGGCTGTGAATTTGTCAGCCTTACACGCCGGCCACCCTTTACCCCCCAGGAAGATTCCTGGTACCGCGTGCCCTTGTATATAGCTGTGCTTCCGGAATTTTAAATTTTTAAGTTTAGTTACTTTTATATGTACCGTATATACGCATGTATAGGCCGCACATTTTTTGCCAAAAATTCAAGAGGAAAACTGGGGTGCGGCTTATATTCGAAATATTCGAAATCACACTTCATTTAAAAAAATATATTCATAATTAGTAATACAGGGTGTAATACTCCTGAAATAATATTCCAAGAAAATTATTTTTTCTATAATTTCTGTCTGAAAATTGTGCTGCGGCCTATACACGCACGCGGCCTATACATGCGTAAATACGGTACTTTTAAATATACGAGAAAAGTTTCAAGTGAACAGAAACTAATATCTTAATGGACTTTGTTTTCACAGCTGAGCAAGGATGTCGATAGGCACAGAACTCTCCCTTTGTAGAGTGAATGAGGTTTATCATAATATTGAAATAGAAGTCATAGTAGGCACTGTGAAGGACTCTGTCCATGGTTCTGAAACACACCAATGACAGACTGAAGTGTTGTTTTACTGTTCGACGCTTTGGCTATGTAACAGATTGACGAAACCAATATACTCTACGGGGAGCTCGCACTCGTAGCAGAGGCTGCAATATCTGGATCACGTGGTGAGGATGCAGGAGGATAGAGTTCCCAAGAAGCTCCTTGATCAGCAACCTGGTGGCAGGAGGAAACCTGGCAGGCCGAGAAAGAGATGGTTGGATGACGTCACCAAGGATCTGGAAGTGCTTGGACTTCGAGGTGGGCCCTGGATACGGAAGAATGGGCTAAAGGTATAGGAGAGACCAGGGTCCTTCATGGACATAGAGGCTATGTTGCGCCAAACGAGTTAGAAAAATTACCCTCACAATCTAAAATAAATCAAAGACGATATAACATAAGTGTACAGGAAACGAATTTAAATTTTAAACCTTAAAAAGAAAACAGAAAATAATAACCTAATAAACAGAATCTTAGCATGAGCAGCAAAATAACAACGCAAATACATTTTTGATGTATGTTGATTTTAATGTGTTCTGAACGCTAATATACGGCCAACTAATGATTTCCCCCTAGTGGTGGGGCGCTTTTGTTCTGTTGCTATGCGCTTTCCTGCTGCTCGTTGCACCCGTCACGGGGTAGTTCACCTTTCGACCTTGAAGTGTCTTCCGCCCGAGAAGGACTATGACTACAAGAGGAAAAACGAAGAACCAGAGCGTACCACTTGGGCCACAGGTGGAGCAAATGATCTCCGTTCGCTCATTGAGTATAAGAGAGCCTGCCGTTGCTCCATGGCTCGTGGTCCTCTGAGTGGGAAACAGTTTAACTATAATTATGATGGCTGCATTAAAGAGCACAGAATTGTATACGGCAGTAAGGTCACTCTGATGCTTAACAGAAAAGGCGATTGTGAAAACAATGACCCTTTAACAGGACCCGTTGCAGCTCAACATACGAAAATTAAAAAAGGTGCTGAAACCAGGGCGGCAGATAATTCTCCAATCAAAAAAAGTTCCATCCATAATTTCCTAAAGA